>NC_135891.1:72187151-72194651 GCF_964194155.1 Cetorhinus maximus | reverse complement strand
CCTCACTCTCTCCCACCCACACACATACATACACACACACACACACACACAGCCACTCTCTCTCTCTCACATGCACATAGTCTCTATCTCACTCACACACACACACATACGCTCTCACACAAACACACACACACAGTCACTCTCTCTCCCTCTCTCACACACACGCATACTAAACTCTCTCACATAAACACACACAGAGTCAATCTCTCTCACACACACACACACTCACACACCCACAGTCTCTCTCTCACACACAAACGCACACACAGTCAGTCTCTCACACACACACAATCACTCTCTCCCTCTCACACACAAACAACACACAGTCACTCTATCTCTCTCACACACACTGTTACTCTCTCTCACACACACACACACAGTCTCCCTCTCTCTCTCTCTCTCACACACACAGACTCTCGCACAAACACACAGTCAGTCTCCCTCACACACACACACACAGTCACTCTCTCTCACACACATACACAAACACAGTCACTCTTCCTCACACACACACACACAGCACTCTCTCTCTCACACACACACACACAGTCACTCTTTCTCACACACACATAGTCTCTCTCTCTCTCACACACACACAGTCCCTCACTCTCTTACTCATTTTCTGACACTCACTTACATACAATCTCTCTAATAAACTCAACAAACACTCAATCGCACATCCTCTCTCTCGTATATACACTCACTCTCTCACACACACACACATACATACACACACACGGTCACTCTCCCACACACACACACTCTCTCTCACACAAATGCGCACAGTCACTCTCCCTCACACACACACACACACACACAGTCACTCTCTCACACACACACATATAGTCTCTCTCTCTCACACACACACAGTTACTCTCTCTCTCTCACACACACACACAGTCACTCTCTCTCTCATACACACTCTCTCACACAAACACTCACTCACTCTCCCTCTCTCTCTCACACACACAAACACACACACACAGTCACTCTCTCTCTCTGACAGACACACACACACTCTCACACATACACACACACAGTCACTCTCTCTCTCACACACACACAGTCACTCTCTCTCTCTGACAGACACACACACACTCTCACACAAACACACACAGTCACCCTCTCTCACACACACACAGTCACTCTCTCTCTCATACACACAAACACACACACGTACACTCTCCCACACAAACACACACACACACACACACACACACACACAGTCTCTCTCTCACACACACACAGACACACACACTCACACACACACAGTAAACTCTCTCACACACAGTCACTCTCTCTCTCATACACACACAAACACAATCTCTCGCTCTCACACACACACACTCACGCAAACACACACAGTCACTCTCTCTCTCACACACGCGCACACACAGTCACTCTCTCACTCGCACACACACAACACACAGTCTCTTGCTCTCTCTCTCACACACTGTCACACTCTCTCACACACACACACACAGTCTCTCTCCCTCTCTCACACACACACACTCTCACACAAACACACAGTCACTCTCTCTCTCACACACACACACACAGTCACTTTCTCTCTCACACACACAGTCTCTCTCTCATGCACAGACACACACAGTCCTTCACTCTCTTACTCATTTTCTGACACACACTTACATACAATCTCACTAATAAACTCAACACATACTCACTCAATCGCACTTCCTCTCTCTCGTACATACCCTCACTCTCTCCCACACACACACATACATACATACACACACACACACACACACACAGTCACTCTCTCTCTCACACACGCACATAGTCTCTATCTCACTCACACACACACACATACGCTCTCACACAAACACACACACACAGTCACTCTCTCTCCCTCTCACACACACACGCATACTAAACTCTCTCACATAAACACACACAGAGTCACTCTCTCTCACACACACACACACTCACACACCCACAGTCTCTCTCTCACGCACACACGCACACACAGTCAGTCTCTCACACACACACACACAATCACTCTCTCTCTCACACACAAACAACACACAGTCACTCTATCTCTCTCACACACACTGTCACTCTCTCTCACACACACACACACAGTCTCCCTCTCTCTCTCTCTCTCACACACACAGACTCTCGCACAAACACACAGTCAGTCTCCCTCACACACACACACAGTCACTCTCTCTCACACACATACACACACACAGTCACTCTTCCTCACACACACACACACACAGCACTCTCTCTCTCACACACACACACACAGTCCCTCACTCTCTTACTCATTTTCTGACACTCACTTACATACAATCTCTCTAACAAACTCAACAAACACTCACTCAATAGCACATCCTCTCTCTCGTACATACACTCACTCTCTCACACACACACACATACATACACACACACACGGTCACTCTCCCACACACACACACACACTCTCTCTCACACAAATGCACACAGTCACTCTCTCTCACACACACACACACACACACACAGTCACTCTCTCACACACAGACATATAGTCTCTCTCTCTCTCTCACACACACACAGTTACTCTCTCTCTCACACACACACACACAGTCACTCTCTCTCTCATACACACTCTCTCACACAAACACTCACTCACTCTCCCTCTCTCACACACACAAACACACACACACAGTCACTCTCTCTCTGACAGACACACACACTCTCACACATACACACACACAGTCATTCTCTCTCTCACACACACACACAGTCACTCTCTCTCTCATACACACAAACACACACACGTACACTCTCCCACACAAACACACACACACTCACACACACACACACACAGTCTCTCTCTTACACACACACACACACACACACACACAGTAAACTCTCTCACACACAGTCACTCTCTCTCTCATACACACACAAACACAATCTCTCGCTCTCACACACACACACTCACGCAAACACACACAGTCACTCTCTCTCTCACACACGCGCACACACAGTCACTCTCTCACTCGCACACACACAACACACAGTCTCGCTCTCTCTCTCACACACTGTCACACTCTCTCTCACACACACACACAGTCTCTCTCCCTCTCTCTCTCACACACACACACTCTCACACAAACACACAGTCACTCTCTCTGCCAGACACACACACACACAGTCACTTTCTCTCTCACACACACAGTCTCTCTCTCATGCACAGACACACACAGTCCTTCACTCTCTTACTCATTTTCTGACAGACACTTACATACAATCTCACTAATAAACTCAACACATACTCACTCAATCGCACTTCCTCTCTCTCGTACATACCCTCACTCTCTCCCACACACACACATACATACATACACACACACACACACACACACACACAGTCACTCTCTCTCTCACACACGCACATAGTCTCTATCTCACTCACACACACACATACGCTCTCACACAAACACACACACACAGTCACTCTCTCTCCCTCTCACACACACACGCATACTAAACTCTCTCACATAAACACACACAGAGTCACTCTCTCTCACACACACACACACTCACACACCCACAGTCTCTCTCTCACACACACACGCACACACAGTCAGTCTCTCACACACACACACACAATCACTCTCTCTCTCACACACAAACAACACACAGTCACTCTATCTCTCTCACACACACTGTTACTCTCTCTCACACACACACACACAGTCTCCCTCTCTCTCTCTCTCTCACACACACAGACTCTCGCACAAACACACAGTCAGTCTCCCTCACACACACACACACAGTCACTCTCTCTCACACACATACACACACACAGTCACTCTTCCTCACACACACACACACAGCACTCTCTCTCTCACACACACACACACAGTCACTCTTTCTCACACACACATAGTCTCTCTCTCTCTCACACACACACAGTCCCTCACTCTCTTACTCATTTTCTGACACTCACTTACATACAATCTCTCCAATAAACTCAACAAACACTCAATCGCACATCCTCTCTCTCGTATATACACTCACTCTCTCACACACACACACATACATACACACACACGGTCACTCTCCCACACACACACACTCTCTCTCACACAAATGCGCACAGTCACTCTCCCTCACACACACACACACACACACACACACAGTCACTCTCTCACACACACACATATAGTCTCTCTCTCTCACACACACACAGTTACTCTCTCTCTCACACACACACACACAGTCACTCTCTCTCTCATACACACTCTCTCACACAAACATTCACTCACTCTCCCTCTCTCTCTCACACACACAAACACACACACACAGTCACTCTCTCTCTGACAGACACACACACACTCTCACACAAACACACACAGTCACCCTCTCTCACACACACACAGTCACTCTCTCTCTCATACACACAAACACACACACGTACACTCTCCCACACAAACACACACACACACACAGTCTCTCTCTCACACACACACAGACACACACACTCACACACACACAGTAAACTCTCTCACACACAGTCACTCTCTCTCTCATACACACACAAACACAATCTCTCGCTCTCACACACACACTCACGCAAACACACACAGTCACTCTCTCTCACACACACGCGCACACACAGTCACTCTCTCACTCGCACACACACAACACACAGTCTCTTGCTCTCTCTCTCACACACTGTCACACTCTCTCACACACACACACACAGTCTCTCTCCCTCTCTCACACACACACACTCTCACACAAACACACAGTCACTCTCTCTCTCACACACACACACACAGTCACTTTCTCTCTCACACACACAGTCTCTCTCTCATGCACAGACACACACAGTCCTTCACTCTCTTACTCATTTTCTGACACACACTTACATACAATCTCACTAATAAACTCAACACATACTCACTCAATCGCACTTCCTCTCTCTCGTACATACCCTCACTCTCTCCCACACACACACATACATACATACACACACACACACACACACACACACAGTCACTCTCTCTCTCACACACGCACATAGTCTCTATCTCACTCACACACACACATACGCTCTCACACAAACACACACACACAGTCACTCTCTCTCCCTCTCACACACACACGCATACTAAACTCTCTCACATAAACACACACAGAGTCACTCTCTCTCACACACACACACACTCACACACCCACAGTCTCTCTCTCACGCACACACGCACACACAGTCAGTCTCTCACACACACACACACAATCACTCTCTCTCTCACACACAAACAACACACAGTCACTCTATCTCTCTCACACACACTGTCACTCTCTCTCACACACACACACACAGTCTCCCTCTCTCTCTCTCTCTCACACACACAGACTCTCGCACAAACACACAGTCAGTCTCCCTCACACACACACACAGTCACTCTCTCTCACACACATACACACACACAGTCACTCTTCCTCACACACACACACACACAGCACTCTCTCTCTCACACACACACACACAGTCCCTCACTCTCTTACTCATTTTCTGACACTCACTTACATACAATCTCTCTAATAAACTCAACAAACACTCACTCAATAGCACATCCTCTCTCTCGTACATACACTCACTCTCTCACACACACACACATACATACACACACACACGGTCACTCTCCCACACACACACACACACTCTCTCTCACACAAATGCACACAGTCACTCTCTCTCACACACACACACACACACACAGTCACTCTCTCACACACAGACATATAGTCTCTCTCTCTCTCTCACACACACACAGTTACTCTCTCTCTCACACACACACACACAGTCACTCTCTCTCTCATACACACTCTCTCACACAAACACTCACTCACTCTCCCTCTCTCACACACACAAACACACACACACAGTCACTCTCTCTCTGACAGACACACACACTCTCACACATACACACACACAGTCATTCTCTCTCTCACACACACACACAGTCACTCTCTCTCTCATACACACAAACACACACACGTACACTCTCCCACACAAACACACACACACTCACACACACACACACACAGTCTCTCTCTTACACACACACACACACACACACTCACACACACACAGTAAACTCTCTCACACACAGTCACTCTCTCTCTCATACACACACAAACACAATCTCTCGCTCTCACACACACACACTCACGCAAACACACACAGTCACTCTCTCTCTCACACACGCGCACACACAGTCACTCTCTCACTCGCACACACACAACACACAGTCTCGCTCTCTCTCTCACACACTGTCACACTCTCTCTCACACACACACACAGTCTCTCTCCCTCTCTCTCTCACACACACACACTCTCACACAAACACACAGTCACTCTCTCTGCCAGACACACACACACACAGTCACTTTCTCTCTCACACACACAGTCTCTCTCTCATGCACAGACACACACAGTCCTTCACTCTCTTACTCATTTTCTGACAGACACTTACATACAATCTCACTAATAAACTCAACACATACTCACTCAATCGCACTTCCTCTCTCTCGTACATACCCTCACTCTCTCCCACACACACACATACATACATACACACACACACACACACACACACACAGTCACTCTCTCTCTCACACACGCACATAGTCTCTATCTCACTCACACACACACATACGCTCTCACACAAACACACACACACAGTCACTCTCTCTCCCTCTCACACACACACGCATACTAAACTCTCTCACATAAACACACACAGAGTCACTCTCTCTCACACACACACACACTCACACACCCACAGTCTCTCTCTCACACACACACGCACACACAGTCAGTCTCTCACACACACACACACAATCACTCTCTCTCTCACACACAAACAACACACAGTCACTCTATCTCTCTCACACACACTGTTACTCTCTCTCACACACACACACACAGTCTCCCTCTCTCTCTCTCTCTCACACACACAGACTCTCGCACAAACACACAGTCAGTCTCCCTCACACACACACACACAGTCACTCTCTCTCACACACATACACACACACAGTCACTCTTCCTCACACACACACACACAGCACTCTCTCTCTCACACACACACACACAGTCACTCTTTCTCACACACACATAGTCTCTCTCTCTCTCACACACACACAGTCCCTCACTCTCTTACTCATTTTCTGACACTCACTTACATACAATCTCTCCAATAAACTCAACAAACACTCAATCGCACATCCTCTCTCTCGTATATACACTCACTCTCTCACACACACACACATACATACACACACACGGTCACTCTCCCACACACACACACTCTCTCTCACACAAATGCGCACAGTCACTCTCCCTCACACACACACACACACACACACACACACAGTCACTCTCTCACACACACACATATAGTCTCTCTCTCTCACACACACAGTTACTCTCTCTCTCACACACACACACACAGTCACTCTCTCTCTCATACACAC
>NC_135891.1:72179651-72182151 GCF_964194155.1 Cetorhinus maximus | reverse complement strand
TCTCTCACACACACTGTCACTCTCTCTCACACACATACACACAGTCTCCCTCTCTCTCTCTCTCACACACACAGACTCTCGCACAAACACACAGTCAGTCTCCCTCACACACACACACACACACACACACACAGTCACTCTCTCTCACACACATACACACACACACACACAGTCACTTTTCCTCACACGCACATACACTCACACAGCACTCTCTCTCACACACACACATAGTCTCTCTCTCTCACACACACACACACACACACACACACAGTCCCTCACTCACTTACTCATTTTCTGACACTCACTTACATACAATCTCTCTAATAAACTCAACAAACACTCACTCAATCGCACATCCTCTCTCTCGTACATACACTCACTCTCTCACACACCCACACATGCATACACACACACGGTCACTCTCCCACACTCACACACACTCTCTCTCACACAAATGCGCACACAGTCACTCTCCCTCACACACACACAGTCACTCTCTCACACACACACACATAGCTTCTCTCTCTCTCTCACACACACACACAGTCACTCTCTCTCTCATACACACTCTCTCACACAAACACTCACTCACTCTACCTCTCTCTCACACACACAAACACACACACACAGTCACTCTCTCTCTGACAGACACACACACACACTCTATCTCACACAAACACATACACAGTCACTCTCTCTCTCACACACACACAGTCACTCTCTCTCATACACACACACACGTACACTCTCTCACACAAACACACACACAGTCACTATCTCTCTCCCACACATACATACACACGCATACACACACACAGTCTCTCTCTCTCACACACACACACTCTCTCATACAAATACACACACAGTCTTTCTCTCTCTCTCTCACACACACAGTCACTCTCTCTCACTCTCTCACTCACACACACACACACACACACGGTCACTCTCTCACACACACTCACTATCTCTCTTTCTCACGTGCACACAACATCCCACTCTCACACACGCACACACACACACAGTTTCTCTCTTTCTCTCTCCCCCAAACACACACTCACACACACACACAGTCTCTTTCTCACACACACACACACACTCTCTCACATACACACACACAGTCACTCTCGCTCACACACACACACAGTCACTCTCTCTCGCTGACACACACACACAGTCACTCCCTCCCTCACACGCACACACACAAACAATCTCTCTCTCTCACACGCACCCACACGCACTCACGCAAACACACACACAGTCACTCTCTCTCACACACACACATAATCACTCTCTCTCTCTCTCACACACACAGTCTCTCTCTCTCTCTCTCACACACACAAACGCAGTCCCTCACTCTCTTACTCATTTTCTGACACACACTTACATACAATCTCTCTAACAAACTCAACACACACTCACTCAATTGTACATTCTCTCTCTCATCCACACACAAACTCACTCTCTCACACACACACACACACACATTCTCTCTCATCCACAGACACACTCACTCATTTACTGTCACACACACACACAACATACACTCTCTCTCACACACACATTCACTCACACTCTCTTCCACACACCTCACTCAATCTCTCTCATGCTCACTGACACACCCACAAACTCACTCACTGTCTCTCTCACACACACTCACTCTCTCACACACTTACTCTCTCTCACAAAGACACAGTCACTCACAAACATATTCGCACACTGGCACACTCTATCATGCACAAAGACATGCGCACAAACACATTCTCACATGCACACTGGTGCACAAACACACACTCACTCTCACAAAAACAAACTCTCACTCTCTTCCTCACATGCATTCACTCTCATTTACACTCACTCTTACACACTCACTCTCTCTCACACACACACTCACACACAGTCTCTCTCTCACACACACACACTCTCTCACACACACACACAGTCACTCTCTCTCTCACACACACAAACACAATCTCTCTCTCTCACGCACACACTCACGCAAACACACACACAGTCACTCTCTCTCTCACACCCACGCACACACAGTCACTCTCTCACTCACACACGCACAATCACTCTCTCTCTCTCTCACACACACACAACACACAGTCACTCTCTCTCTCTCACACACACTGTCACTCTCTCACACACACACAGTCATCCTCTCTCTCTCTCACACACACAGACTCTCGCACAAACACACAGTCAGTCTCCCTCCCTCACACACACACACAGTCACTCTCTCTCAAACACATACACACACACAGTCACTCTTCCTCACACACACACACTCACACAGCACTCTCACACACACACATAGTCTCTCTCTCTCTCTCTCACACACACACACAGTCCCTCACTCTCTTACTCATTTTCTGACACTCACTTACATACAATCTCTCTAATAAACTCAACAAACACTCACTCAATCGCACATCCTCTCTCTCGTACATACACTCACTCTCTCACACACCCACACATGCATACACACATACGGTCACTC
>NC_135891.1:72104651-72177151 GCF_964194155.1 Cetorhinus maximus | reverse complement strand
GATCTCACACAAACACACACAGTCACTCTCTCACACACACATAGTCACTCTCTCTCATACACACACACACGTACACTCTCTCACACAAACACACACACAGTCACTCTCTCTCTCCCACACATACATACACACGCATACACACACACAGTCTCTCTCTCTCTCACTCTCTCTCTCTCACACAAACACACACACAGTCTGTCTCTCTCTCTCTCTCTCACACGCACACACATACACACACACTCTCTCATACAAACACACATAGTCTTTCTCTCTCTCTCTCACACACACAGTCACTCTCTCTCACTCTCTCACACACACACACACACACACTGTCACTCTCTCACACACACTCACTATCTCTCTTTCTCACGCGCACACACCATCCCACTCTCACACACGCGCACACACACACAGTCTCTCTCTCTCTCTCCCCCCCAAACACACACACTCACACACACACAGTCTCTTTCTTACACACACACACACACTCTCTCTCACATACACACACACACAGTCACTCTCCCTCACACACACAGTCACTCTCTCTGTCTGACACACACACACAGTCACTCTCTCTCTCACACGCACACACACAAACAATCTCTCTCTCTCACACGCACCCACACGCACTCACGCAAACACACACACAGTCACTCTCTCTCACACACACAGTGACTCTCTCTCACACACACACATAATCACTCTCTCTCTCTCACACTCACACAGTCTCTCTCTCTCTCACACACACAAACAAAGTCCCTCACTCTCTTACTCATTTTCTGACACACACTTACATACAAACTCTCTAACAAACTCAACACACATTCACTCAATTGTACACTCTCTCTCTCATCCACACACACACTCACTCTCTCTCACACACACACACACACACTCTCTCTCATCCACACACACACTCACTCATTTACTGTCACACACACACACACAACATACACACTCTCTCACACACACATTCACTCACACTCTTCCACACACCTCACTCAATCTCTCTCATGCTCACTGACACACCCACAAATTCACTCACTGTCTCTCTCACACACACTCACTCTCTCACACACTTACTCTCTCTCACAAAGACACAGTCACACACACACATATTCGCACACTGGCACACTCTATCATGCACAAAGACATGCGCACAAACACATTCTCACATGCACACTGGTGCACAAACACACACTCACTCTCACAAAAACAAACTCTCACTCTCTTCCTCACATGCATTCACTCTCATTTACACTCACTCTTACACACTCACTCTCTCTCACACACATACTCTCACTCTCACACCCACTCTCACTCACTCTCACTCACTCTCACACACACACTCACTCACTCTCATACACACACACAAACACACTCAGGCACAGATACACACACATACGCACTCATGTACTCCACCCACACACACACACATACACCCACACACTCCAGCACACACACACACACTCACGCTCACCCAAACTCTCTCACTCTCTTTTTCGCACACACATTCATTCTCACTCGCACACACTCACTTACTCACTCTCTCACACTCACTCACTCACCCTTCACACATGCACATACACATATTCTCATACTCTCACACATGCATGCACAGTCACTCCTTTGCACATTTACTCTCTCACACATCCACACATTCTCACTCTCACACACACTCATTCACTCACTTACTCCCTCACCAACACATTCACTTTCACCCTCATTCTCTCTCACAGCCACACACATACTCAGCCTCTCTCTCTCTCTAATAACAACATAAGAAATAGGAACAGGAGTAGACCATTCGGCACTTCGAGCCTGCTCCAACATTCAATAAGATCATGGCTGATCATCTTGTGTTTCGATTTCTATATTCCCATCTAACCCCGATAACCTTTGATTCTCTTGCCTAACAAGCATCTATCTCTGCATTAAAATTATTCAATGACTCCGCCCCCACCACCTTCTGAGGCAAAGAGTTCCAAAATCGCACAGCCCTCAGGGAAAACAATTCTCATCTCTGTCCTAAAAGGGTGACCACTAATTTTAAAACAATGCCCCCTAGTTCTGGACTCACCCACAAGAGGAAACATCCTTTCCACATCTACCTTGTCGAGGCCATTCAGGATTCTGTATACTTCAATTAAATCACCCCTCACTCTTCTAAACTCCAGTGGAAACAAGCCCAGTCTGTCCAACCTTTCCTCACAAGACAACCCATTCATTCCAGGTGTCCATCTAGTTCACCTCCTCTGAACCACCTCCAACATATTTACATCCTTCCTTAAATAAGGAGACCAAAACTGCACACAGTATTCGAGGTGCAGTCCCACCAATGCCCTGTATAACTGAAACATAACATCCTTACTTCTATGTTCAATCCCTCTCATAATAAAGGGTAGCACTCCATTAGCCTTCTTAATTACTGAACCTGCATACTAAATTTTTGTGACTCTCACACTAAAACACCTAGATCCCTCTGCACCTCAAAATTAAGCAGCCGTTCTGCATTTAAGCAATACTCTGCTTTTTTATTCTCCCTGCCAAAGTGAACAACTTCACATTTTCCTATATTAAACTCGATTTGCCAGATCTTTGCCCACTCACTCAACCTATCTATATAGAAACATAGAAACTAGGAGCAGGAGTAGGCCATTCGGCCCTTCGAGCCTGCTCCGCCATTCATTATGACCATGGCTGATCATCCAACTCAATAGCCTGCTCCCGCTTTCTCCCCATACCCTTTGATCCCTTTCACCCCAAGAGCTACATCTAACTCCTTCTTGAAAACATGCAATGTTTTGGTCTCAGCTACTTTCTGTGGTAACGAATTCCACAGGCTCACCATTCTCTGGGTGAAGAAATTTCTCCTCATCTCTGTCCTAAATGATCTACCCCATATCCTCAGACACCCCTGGTTCTGGACTCCCCCACCATCGGGAACATCCTTCCTGCATCTACCCTGTCTAGTGCTGTTAGAATTTTATAGGTTTCTATGAAATCCCCAATCATTCTTCTGAACTCCAGCGAATATAATCCTTACCGATTCAATCTCTCCTCATATGTCAGTCCCGCCATCCCAGGAATCAGTCTGGTAAACCTTCACTGCACTCCCTCTATAGCAAGTACATCCTTCCTCAGGTAAGGAGACCAAAATTGCACACAATATTCCAGGTGTGGTCTCACCAAGGCCCTGTACAATTGCAGCAAGACATCCCTGTTTCTGTATTCGAATCCTCTCGCTATGAAGGACAACATACCATTTGCTTTCTTTACCGTCTGCTGCACCTGCATGCTTACCTTCAGTGACTGGTGTACAAGGACACACAGGTCTCGTTGCACATTCCCCTCTCTCAATTTAAAGCCATTCAGATAATAATCTGCCTTCCTGTTTTTGCTTCCAAAATGGATAACCTCACATTTATCCACATTATACTGCATTTGCCATGCATTTGCCCACTCAGTCAGCTTGTCCAAATCACACTGAAGCATCTCTGCATCCTCCTCACAGCTCACCCTCCCACCCAGCTTTGTGTCATCTGCAAATTTGGAGATATTACATTTAATTCCCTCATCTAAATCATTAATATATATTGTGAATAACTGGGATCCCAGCACCGATCCCTACGGTACCCCACTAATCACTGCCTGCCATTCGGAAAAAGATCCGTTTATTCCTACTCTCTGTTTCCTGTCTGCCAACCAGTTTTCTATCCATCTCAATACACTACCCCCAATCCCATGCGCTTTAATTTTACATGCCAATCTCTTATGTAGGACCTTGTCGACAGCCTGCTGAAAGTTCAAATAAACCACATCCACTGGCTCCCCCTCATCAACTCTACCAGTTACATCCTCAAAAAATTCCAGTAGATTTGTCAAGCATGATTTCCCTTTCATAAATCCATGCTGACTATGTCTGATTCTGCCATTGTTTTCCATGTGCTCAGCTATTAAATCTTTTATAATGGACTCTCGAATTGTCCCCACTACCGACGTCAGGCTGACTGGTCTATAATTCCCTGTTTTCTCTCTGCCTCCCTTTTTAAATAGTGGGGTTACATTAGCTACCCTCCAATCTGTAGGAACTGTTCCAGAGTCTATAGAATCTCAGAAGATGACCACCAATGCATCCACTATTTCGAAGTCCACTTCCCTAAGTACTCTGGGATGCAGATTATCAGGCCCTGGGGATTTATCGGCCTTCAATCCCATCAATTTCCCCAACACCACTTCCCTACTAATACTGATTTCTTTCAATTCCTCCCTCTCACTAAACCCTGTGTTCCCCAACATTTCTGGTATGTAATTAGTGTCCTCCTTTGTGAAGACAGAACCAAAGTATGTATTTAGTTGGTCAGCCATTTATTTGTTCCCCATTATAAATGCCCCTGTTTCTGACTGGAAGGGACCTACATTTGTCTTCACCAATCTTTTTCTCTTCATATACCTATAGAAACTTTTACAGTCAGTTTTTATGTTCCCTGCAAGCTTACTCTCGTACTCTATTTTCCCCTTCTTAATCAGTCCCTTGGTCCTCCTTTGTTGAATCCTAAACTGCTGCCAATCCTCAGGTCTGTTGTTTTTATAGGCCAATTTATATGCCACTTCCTTGCATCTAATGCTATCTCTAATTTCCCTTGTAAGCCATGGTTTGGCCACCTTTCCTGTTTTACTTTTGCGCCAGACAGGAATAAACAATTATTGCAGTTCACCCATGCGCTCTTTGAATGTTTGCCATTGCCTATCCACCGTCATCCCTTTAAGTAATGTTTCCCAATCCATCATAGCCAACTCGCGCCTCATACCATCATAGTTTCCTTTATTAAGATTCAGAACCCAAGTCTCAGAATCAACTCCATCACTCTCCATCTTGATGAAGAATTCTATCATATTATGGTCGCTCATCCCCAATGGGCCTCGCACAACTAGATTGCCAATTATTCCTTTCTCATTACACAATACCCAGTCAAGAATGGCCTGTTGTCTCGTTGGTTCCTCAATGTACTGGTCCAGAAAAACATCCCAGGAACTCCAGGAATTCCTCCTCTACGGTATTGTTACTAATTTGATTTGCCCAATCTATATGCATATTAAAGCCATCCATAATTACAAATGTTCCTTTATTACATGCATCTCTAATTTCCTGTTTAATGCCATTCCCAACATCACCACTACAGTTTGGGGGTCTATATGCAACCCCCACTAACGTGTTTTGCCTCTTAGTGTTTCTCAGCTCTACCCATACAGATTCCACATCGTCGGAGCTAATATCTTTCCTCACTGTTGCGTTAATTTCCTCTTTAACCAGCAATGCAACTCCACCGCCTTTTCCTTTTTGTCTGTCCTTCCTAAATACTGAATACCCCTGGATGTTCAGTTCCCATCTCTGGTCACCCTGCTGCCATGTCTCCATAATCCCGACTACCCTGTTTACATCTATTTGCGCGGTTAATTCATCCACTTTATTGCGAATGCTCCTCGTGTTTAAGGCACAAAGCCTTAAGGCTTGTCTTTGTAACATTACTTGTCCCCATTCCCACTATTTTTGAGGCCCTGTTTGGTTCTTGCCCTTGATTTCTCTGACTATCACTTTTCTTATTCTGCTTTCTGTCTTTTGTTCTTGTCTTTGATTCCCCCTCCTCTGACTCCTTGCATAGGTTCCCATCCCCCTGCCATTTTAGTTTAAACCCTCCCCAACCACTCTAGCAAATGTTCCCCCGAGGACATCAGTCCCAGTCCTGTCCAGGTGTAACCCATTCAGTTTGTACTTGTCCCACCTACCCCAGAACCAGTCCCAATATCTGAATCTGAAACCCTCCCCCTCGCACCATCTCTTCAGCCACGTATTCATCCGATATATTCTGCTATTTCTACTTTGACTGGCACATGGCACTGGCAGTAATCCTGAGATCACTTCCTTTGAGGTCCTACTTTTCAACTTACTTCCTAACTCCCTATATTCTGCTTTTAGGACCTCATCCCTTTTTTTTATCTATGTCATTTGTACCAATGACCACTGGCTGTTCACCCTCCCCCTTCAGAATGTCCTCTAGCCGCTCTGAGACATCCTTGACCCTAACACCAGGGAGGTAACATACCATCCTGGAGTCTCGTTTGTGGCCACAGAAACACCTATCTATTCCCCTTACAATTGAATCCCCTATAACTATTGCATGCCCACACTTTTTACTCCTCCCCTGTGCAGCAGAGCCAACCGTGGTCCAATGAATTTGGCTGTTGCTGCTTTCCCCTGAGAGGCCATTCCCCCGAACAGTATCCAAAGCGGTATATCTGTTTTGCAGGGCAATAGCCACAGGAGATTCATGCACTGCCTGCCTAGTCCTCTTGCTTTGCCTGGTGGTCACCCATTCCCTTCCTGCCTGTGGACTCTTAGCCTGCGGTGTAACCACCTCTCTATACATGCTATCCACGATACTCTCTGCCTCGCAGATGGTCCACAGTGTCCCCAGCCGCTGCTCCAGCTCTGAAACCCGGGGTTCCAGGAGCTGCAACTGGAGACACTTCCTGCACGCATGCTGGCCCTGGGCACTGGAAATGTGCCCAGCTTCCCACATAGAGCAGGAGGAGCACACCACAGCTTTGAGCTCTCCTGCTCCTTTAAATTAAATTAAACCTTTTGGAAGATACTTAATATCAAATAATATCAATTACTCTCAGGCCCTTGCTCCTCATTGTTACTGAATATAGCCCTTACAAACGATGAACCACAAAATAAGACATTAAAAACTATAAGCAATAGAAGTAGTAAATGCTTACTCGGCCGTACTCAAGGTACTCAAAGGATCACCTCGTTCCCTCCTCACCAAACTCCATCAGTCACCCTTGCTCTCCCAGCTTCACTTCAACTCCTGACTCCTCTCGCGCTCCTCTTCAACTCCCGGCTCCTCTTGCGCTCCTTTTCAACTCCCAACTCCTATAGATGCTGCTGACTGCCTGTCCCAGAGTCCTCCTCTCACTCTCTCCTCTAAGTGCTGCTGACTGCCTGTCCCAGAGTCCTCCTCTCGCACTCTCCTCTAGGTGCTGCTGACTGCCTGTCCCAGAGTCCTCCTCTCGCATTCCCCATCTGCAACCTCCTCATGTCCTCTTCACAACATACCTTCCTACCTATCTTTGTGTCATCTGCAAATTTAGCTACCATGTCTTCACTCCCCTCATCTAAGTCATCAATGTAAATCATTGCAGCATCCAGCACAGACCCCTGTGGGACTCCATTTGTCACATCCTGCCAATCAGAAAAAGACCCATTTATGCATACTCTCTGTTTTCTGCCAGCCAGCCAATCTTCTATCCAGGCTAATATGTTACCCACTACACAATGCGCTGCTATTTTCCTTAATCACCTTTGATGTGGCACCTTATCAAATGCCTTCTGGAAATCCAAGTACAGAACGTCTACTGGTTCCCTTTAATCCACTGTGCATGTTGCTCCTTCAAAAAACTCCAATAAATTGGTTAACCATGATTTTCCTTTCACAAAACCTTGCTGACTGTTCCCTATTGCCTTGAGCTCTTCTAAGTGCCCAGTTTTTAACCTCCTTAATAATCGACTCTAATAACTTCCCCACGACAGACACCAAGCTAACTGGCCTATAGTTTCCTGTTTTCTGCCTCCCTCCCTTCGTGAATAGAGGGGTTATATTTGTTACTTTGCAATCTGATGGAACCTTTCCAGAATCTAGTAAATTTTGGTAAATTAACACCAGCGCATCGACTACCTCATTAACCACCTCTTTTAAAACCCTGGGATGTAGTCCATCGGGACCCGGAGACTTGCCAGCCCGCAGCTCCTTCAATTTGTTCAGTACGTTTCCCTAGTGATTTCAATTTCACCAAGTTCCTTTCACTTGTTCACCTCCTGATTTGCAGCTATTACTGGAATGTTTTTTGTACCCTCTTTAGTGTAGAAGCAAAATATTTGTTCATTTCTTCTAACATTTCCTCATTATCTACTATTAACTCCCCACTGTCACTCTCTAGAGGACTAACACTCACTTTATCTCCTCTTTTCCTTTTTAAATACCCGTAGAAACTCTTGCTACCCATCTTTACATTTCTGGCTAGCTTCGTCTCATAATCTAATTTCTTTCTCCGAATTAACCTTTTAGTCATTCTCTGCCGTTCTTTATATTCTGACCAATCATCTGTCCTGCTACTCATCTTTGCAGAGTTGTATGATTTTTCCCTAAGTTTGATGCTTTCCTTAACTTATTTAGTTAACCACGGGTGGTGGGTCCTCCCCTTAGAATTTTTCTTTATACTAGGAATGTACTTATTCTGAATACTCTGAAATATCTCCTTAAATGTCTGCCACTGCTTCTCTATTGATTTATCCTCTAGCCTCGTTTCCCAGTTCACTTCAGCTAGCTCAGCTTCCATCCCCACATAATTGCCTTTATTTAAGTTTAAGATATTAGTCTTAGACCCACTCTTCTCCCTTTCAAACTGGTTGCTGCTACCTTGGGGTGCTTTTACTCTGAGGTCATTAATTAACCCTGACACATTATACAATACCATGTCTAATATAACCTGCTCTCTGGTTGGTACCAGAATGGGCTGCTCTAAGAAACTATCTCAAAAGCATTCTATGAACTCCTCATTCAGGCTACTACTGCCAATCTGATTTTTCCAGTTTATGTGTAGATTAAAATCACCCATGATTTATTAGAAGAACATAATATTTTCTCTTGTATACTTTGTCCTACACTGTGGCTACTGTTAGGGAGCCTGTAGACCACTCCCACTAATGACTTTTTCCCCCACTATTCCTCATCGCCACCCAAACTGATTCTACATCCTGATTTCCTGAACCAAGGTCATCTCTAACTATTGTACCAGTGCCCTCTTTGATTAACCCTTCCACCTTTACCTAGCTTCCTATTCTTCTTGAATGACTTTTTCCCCTGATGATTCCTCATCTCCGCCCACACTGACTCTACCCCCTTATCTCCTGAATCAAGGTCATCTCTAGCTATTGCACCAATGCTCTCTTTGACTAACAGTGCTATCGCTCCACCTTTGCTTAGCTTCCTATTCTTCTTGAATATCATGTACCCTTCAATATTAAGGACACAGTCTTTGTCGTCCTGCAGCCATATCTCCGTAGTTGCTGTCAGATCATATTTATTTACTTCGATGTGGGCCATCAATTCCCTTACTTTGTTATGAATGCAATGTGCATTCAGATAGAGAGCCTTCAGTTTTGTCTTTTTCTTAGCTTTGTAACATCTGATTTGACTGTTGATGTATCCTTAGGTTTATTCTCTCTGTCCCTTCCTGCCATTCTCTGACCCTCATTTCTCATATTACTATTTTGCTCACCTGTCTTGACTCTATACCTTGAATTGCTGCCTCAACCCAAATTGGTCCCTCACCCCTCTTGTTTAGTTTAAAGCCCTTTCTACTTCCCTGGTTACACAATTTACGAGGACACTCGCCCCAGCACAGTTCGGGTGTAGACCGTCCCAACGGTACAACCTCCACTTTCCCCAGTACTGATGCCAGTGCCCTATAAACTGGAACCCACTTCTCCCACACCAGTCTTTAAGCCACGCATTCATCTCTCTAAACTTATTTGCCCGATGCAAATTTGCACTTGGCTCAGGAAATAGTCTATAGATTATGACCTTTGAGGTTCTGTTTCTCAACTTGATGCCAAGCTCCTCATACTGACTTTGCAGAGCCTCCTTTCTCATCCTGCCTATGTCATTGGTACGTACATGGACCTCGAAAACTGGGTCCTCCCCCTCCCACTGCAAGTTCCTCTCCAGCCCTGAGCAGGTATCCCGAACCCTGGCACTGGGCAGACAACACAGCCGTCTGGACTCTCGCTCTTTGATACAGAGAACAGTGTTAACCCCCTCACTATATTGTCCCCGACTGCCACCACATTCCTTTTTGTTCCCCTCACTTGAACGGCTTCCTGTACCACAGTGCCATGGCCAATCAGCTCATCCACCTTGCAGACCTCGCTTTCGTCCACACAGGTTGTGAGCACCTCAAACCTGTTTGACAATTGCAAAGTCTGAGTCACCTCCACTACTGCCTGCTCAGTCCCATTACCTGCCTCACTCACGGTCACATCCTCCTGTCCCTCACTGCTGACCAAAACAGATGACTCTCTATGAGGTGTGACTGTCTACTGGACCAAAGTATCCAGGTATTTCTCCCCCTCCCTTATGTTGCACAGTGTCTGCATTTCGGTTTCCAGGTCTATAATCCTGATCTGGAATTCCTCAAGCTGCTTACACTTCCAGCAAACATGTTTGTCATGGATCGCTTGGCGTCCAAAAGCACCCACATCCCACAGCTGCAACATAACACCTGTCCCGCCATTCTAACTGATGTTATTTAGTTAATTTACTTTAATTACTTTCTTTCTATGTATGCTACAATTTACTGTGTTTATTGAATGCTAGTACCACTGACAACGAAAGGTTATATACTTCTTAACTACAGGTATGTGTTTTAGATGTTTGTTTGAGTTACTCTATTTTAAAGTTTTAGTTCTTTTTATTTATAAATCTACCTGAACTCACCTGTCCTAAGCTGCTTTCTCACACACTCTCCCTTAGACTGAGCACTTACCGGCCAATCAATTTACTTGCTTACTGTGATGCCACAGTTGCTTTCTTTTTTCTTTTTTCCTGACTGATGCCTCACGGCAGCTGAAACAGCGAAACAACGAAACAGCGTATTGCTCAGATCCGGACCGCCTCCCGCAGCTTCACTCCGACTCCCCGGTCTGTATTCTCAGGTGTTCCTCAGCTCCTGACTGTCTCCCGCAGCTCCGCTCAGCACCCACTCCCAGCAGGGTAGGCCACACGCCGTCTGTGTTCATAGATGCTCCTCAAATCCCAACTGCCTCCTGCAGCTCCACACCACTCCAACTCCCCGGTCTGTATTTATAGGTGTTCCTCAGCTCCCAACTGTCTCCCGCAGCTCCACTCTGCTCCCACTCCCAGTATGGTAAGCCTCACTCGAATCCCCAGTCTAGGGGATTCTATAGTCAGGGGAACAGATAGGCGCTACTGTGGCCGTCAACGTGACTCCAGGATGGTATGTTGCCTCCCTGGTGCCAGGGTCCAGGATGTCGCTGAACAGCTGCAGGGCATCCTGAAGGGGGAGGGTGATAAGGCAGAGGTCATGGTACATGTTGGTACCAATGACATAGGCAGAAAGAGAGATGAGGTCTTGCATCAAGAATTCAGGAAGTTAGGCAGTAGACTAAAAAGCAGGACCTCTCAGGTTGTAATCTCTGGATTACTCCCAGTGTCACGTGCTAGTGAGCACAGAAATAGGAGAATAGCGCAGATGAATTCGTGGCTTAAGAGTTGGTGCAGGAGGGAGGGTTTTAGATTCCTGGATCACTGGAACTGTTTCTGGGGAAGGCGGGACCTGTACAAGTGGGATGGTCTACATCTGAACTACAGCGGGACTAACATCCTTGCGGGGGGGTTTGCTAGTGCTGTTGGGAGGAGTTTAAACTAATTCGGCAGGGGAAGGGGGCACAGAATGTTAGCAGAATAGGGACACATCATAATACAGTAAAACAATCAAGTCAGAGGGAGTACAGCTGCATTAAGTCTCGAGGGAGTAAGGCAAGGCTGGATGGCCTTTACTTTAATGCCAGGAGTATTACAGGTAAAACGGATGAGTTAAGGGTGAGGATTGACACCCGGAATTTTGATATCGTAGCCATCACTGAGATGTGGTTGAGGGAGGGGCAGGATTGGCAGCTCAACATTCTGGGATATAGAATCTTCAGGCAAGACAGGAGAGGGGGTAAAAGAGGAGGAGGCATTACATTATTAGTTAAGGAGTCAGTAACTGCAGTAAGGAGAGATGATATCTTGGTGGGGGCATCAAATGAAGCTTTGTGGGTAGAGGTTAAGAATAAAAAAGGGGCAGCCACATTGTTAGGTGTTTATTATAGACCCCCAGATTGTCAGCGGGAAATTGAGGAGCAAATATGTGCACAATTTGCGGAGGTGTGTAAATTATATTAGGTGATGTCAACTTTCCCAACATTAATTGGGATAGACATAGTGTTAAGGGCTTGGATGGAGTGGATTTCTTGAAATGTGTGCAGGAGAACTTCTTAGGTCAATATGTAAGGGGTCCAACAAGGGATGGCGCAATGCTGGACCTAATTCTGGGGAATAAAGCCGGACTGAATTGGTTGAGGTGGGGATGGGGGAGCATTTTAGTGATAGCGACCACAACATGGTACAGTTTAAGCTTGTTATGGACAAAGAAATAAACAAGTTACAAAAAAATGTTTTGGATTGGGGGAGAATGGATTTTAGTAAAATAAGGAAGGATCTGACCAAGGTAGACTGGGAACAGCTACTTGTGGGGGAGGGAGCGTCCATAAAGGAAATGGGGAGGGTACAGGCTCAATATGTTCCCTCTAGGGTGATAGGAAGGAGTACAAGCCCAGAGAACCATGGATGACCAAAGATATTCAGGTTATGATGAGAAGGAAAAGAGAGGCTTTTTGCAGGTACAAGGGAAGCAAATCAGCAGAGGCATTAGCGGAGTACAGAAAGTGCAGGGTAGAGCTTAAGAAAGCAATTAGGAGAGCAAAGAGAAGATATGAGAAAGCTCTGGCTGGTAAAAGTAGGGCAAATCCCAAGATATTCTATAAGTATATCAATGGGAAGAGGATAACCAGGGAAAGAGTAGGGCCCATAAGGGACCAAGGGAGCAATCTATGGCTGGAGCCAGAGGACATCGCTAGAGTGTTGAATGAATAGTTCACATCCGTCTTCACGCAAGAGAATGAGGATGAAGGCAGCAAACTTGGGGAGAGAGACTGCAAGGTTCTTCAGCAAATTGATATAGGGAGTGACAAGGTATTGGAGGTGTTGACAGGCTTAAAAGTGGATAAATCTCCAGGTCCTGAAGATTTGTGTCCCAGACTGCTGAGAGAGGCAAGGGAGGAGATCGCAGGGGCTCTGACCCGAATTTTTAATTCCTCTCTGGCCACGGGAGAAGGTGCCAGAGGACTGGAGAACAGCTAACGTGGTTCTGCTATTTAAGAAGGGTTGTCGAGATAAGCCAGGGAACTACAGGCCAGTGGCGCGCATCAGTGGTAGGGAAACTATTGGAGAAAATTCTGAAGGAGAGAATCTATCTCTACTTGGAGAGGCAAGGTTTGATCAGGGATAATCAGCATGGCTTTGTCAGAGGGAGGTCATGCCCAACAAATTTGTTTGAATTTTTTGAGGAGGTGACCAGGTGTGTAGATGAGGGTAGTGTAGTTGATGTAGTTTATATGGATTTCAGCAAAGCCTTTGACAAGGTCCCACATGGGAGACTTACAAAGAAGGCAAATGCACATGGGATACAGGGTAATTTGATAAAGTGGATTCAAAATTGGCTTAGTTGTAGGAGACAGAGGGTGATGACAGAAGGATGCTTTAGTGGCTGGAAGCCAGTGTCCAGTGGTGTACCACAGGGATCTGTGCTGGGTCCCCTATTATTTGTCACTTATACAAACAACATAGATGGCCATGTGGGGGGTAGGATTAGTAAGTTTGCGGATGACACAAAGATTGGCCGGGTGGTTAACAGTGAGGTTGAGTGTCTTGGGCTATAGGAAGATATAGACGGGACGGTCAAATGGGCAGATAAGTGGCAGATGGAATTTAACCCTGAAAAGTGTGAGGTGATACACTTTGGAAGGAGTAATTTGACAAGGAAGTATTCAATGAACGGCATGACACTAGGAAGTTCTGAGGAACAAAGGGACTTTGGCGTGCGTGTCCATAGATCTCTGAAGGCGGAGGGGCATGTTAGTGGGGTGGTGAAAAAGGCATATGGGACACTTGCCTTGATCAATCAAGACATAGATTACAAAAGTAGGGAGGTCATGTTGGAGTTGTATAGAACCTTGGTGAGGCCACAGCTGGAGTACTGTGTGCAGTTCTGGTTGCCACATTATAGGAAGGATGTGATTGCACTGGATGGGGTGCAGAGGAGATTGACAAGGATGTTGCCTAGGATGAAACATTTAAGTTATGAAGAGAGGTTGGATAGACTTGGGTTGTTTTTGTTGGAGTCTGAGGGGCAACCTGATGGAGGTGTACAAGATTATGAGGGGCATGGACAGGGTGGATAGGGAGCAGTTCCCCTTAGTTGGAGTGTCAGTCACAAGGGGACATAAGTTCAAGGTGAGGGGCAGGAAGTTTAGGGGGGATGCGAGGAAAATACTTTTTACCCAGAGGGCGGTGACGGTCTGGAAGGCACTGCCTGGGAAGGTGGTGGAGGCGGGTTGCCTCACACCCTTTAAAAAGTATCTGGATGAGCACTTGGCATGTCATAACATTCAAGGCTATGGGCCAAGTGCTGGTAAATAGGGTTAGGTAGGTAGGTCAGGTGTTTTTCACGTGACGGTGCAGACCCGATGGGCCGAAGGGCCTCTTCTGCACTGTGTGATTCTGTGATTCTGTATTTATAGACGCTCCTCTGCTCCTGACTGACTCCCACAGCTCTGCTCCGACTGCCCGGCCTATATTTATAGATGTTCCTCAGCTCCTGTCTGTTTCCTGCAGTTCCGCTCTGACTCACAGCAAGGTAGGCCTCACTTAGATCCCCGGTCTGTATTTATAGGTATTCCTCAGCTCCTGACTGTCTCCCGCAGCTCCGCTCCAACTCACTGGTTGGTATTTATGGACGTTCCTCAGCTTCCGACTGTCCCCCGCAGCGCCGCTCCACTCCCACTCCGCTCCCAATCCCAGCATGCTAGGCCTCACTCGAATCCCCAGTCTGTATTTATAGGCGTTCCTCAGCTCCCCTCCCGCTCAGAACAAGGTAAGCCTCATTCAAATCCCAGTCTGTATTTATAGGCGCTCTTCAGCTCTCGACTGTCTCCTGCAACTCCGCTCCACACCCACTCCCAGTATGGTAGCTCTCACTCGAATCCCCGGTCTGCATTTATAGGTGCTCCTCAGGTACCGACTGTCTCCTGCAGCTCTGCTCCGTCTCCCAGCACGTTAGGCCTCATTCGAATCCCCGGCCTGTACCTATAGACGTTCCTCAGCTCCCAACTCTCTCCCGGCTCCGCTCCGCCCCAACTCCCAGCAAGTTAGGCTTCACTTGAATCTCCGGCCTGTATTTAAAGACGCTCCTCAGCTAAGCTCCTACGCCCAGAAAGGTAGGCCTTTCCCGGTCTGTATTTATAGGCGCTCCTCAGCTCCAGACTGTCTCCCACAGCTCCGCTCTACACGCACTCCCAGTATGGTAGACCTCACTCAGATCCTCGGTCTGTAATTACGGACATTCCTCAGCTCCTGACTGTCCCCCACAGCTCTGCTCCGCTGCCACTCCCAGCAAGGTAGGCCTCACTCGAATCCTCAGTCTGTATTTATAGGCGCTCCTCAGCTCTAGGCTGTGTCGCGCAGCTCCGCTCCAACTCCCCAATCTGTATTTATAGACATTCCTCAGCTCCCGACTGTCTCCCACGGCTCCACTCTGCTCCCACTCCCGCCATGTGTCGTCCTCACTCTGATTCCTGGTCTGTATTTATAGACGTTTCTCAGCGCTCGACTGTCTCCAACGGTTCCACCCTGCCTCCCAGCAAGGTAGGCCTCATTGTATTCCCCAGGCTGTATTTATAGGTGCTCCACAACTCCCGACTATCTCCCGCAGCTCTGGTCCGACTCCCCAGTCTGTATTTATAGGTGTTTGTCAGCTCCAGACTGTCTCCCGCAGCTCCGCTCCGTACCTACTCCCAGTATGCTAGGCCTCACTCAAATCCCCACCCTGTATTTATAGACGCTCTTCAGGTACCGACTCTCTCCTGCAGCTCCACTCCGTTTCCCAGGAAATTAGGCCTCAGTCAAATCCCCGGGCTGTATTTATAGACATTCCTCAGCTCTCAACTCTCTCCCTCAGCTACGCTCCACACCAACTCCCAGCAATGTAGGCCTCACTTGAATCCCCGGCCTGTATTTAAAAGTGCTCCTCAGCTCACCTCCGACACCCAGAAAGGTAGGCCTCACTCGAATCCCGAGCCTGTATTTATAGACCTTCCTCAGCACCTGACTGTATCCTACAGCTCTGCTTTGTCTCCCAGCAAGATAGGCCTCACTCTAATTCCTGGCCTGTATTTATAGGCGCTCCTCAGATCCCGACTGTCTCCCGCAGCACCGCTCCACACCCCGGCCTGAATTTATAGACGTTCCTCAGCTCCTGACTGTATCCTGCAGCTCCCCTCCAACACCCCAGTCAGTATTTATAGGCACTCCTCAGCTCCCCACAGTCTCCCGCTGCTCCGCTCCAACAACACATGTATTTACAGATGTTCCTCAGCCTCCAATGGTTCCCCACAGTGCTGCTCCAACTCCCAGCATGGTAGGCCACACTCAAATCCCCGGTCTGTATTTATAGGCGCTCCTCAGCCCGGCTCCGACACCCAGCAGGATAGGTCTCACTCGAATCCCACCAATCCACTTTGACCGCAGTGCAGCCCATGACCTCCCAACTCGCTCCAACCGCAGCCCATTCCCCTACCAACTCACTCCAACCGCAGTGCAGCCCATTCCCCTACTAACTCGCTCCAACCGCACTGCAGCCCATTCCCCTACCAACTCGCTCCAACCGCAGCCCATTCCCCTACCAACTCGCTCCAACCGCAGTGCAGTCCATTCCCCTACCAACTCGCTCCAACCGCAGTGCAGCCCATTCCCCTACCAACTCGCTCCAACCGCAGTGCAGCCCATTCCCCTACCAACTCGCTCCAACCGCAGTGCAGCCCATTCCCCTCCCAACTCTCTCCAACCGCAGTGCAGCCCATTCCCCTCCCAACTCGCTCCAACCGCAGTGCGGCCCATTCCCCCCACAACTCGCTCCAACCGCAGTGCAACCCATTCCCCTCCCAACTCGCTCCAACCACAGTGCAGACTTTACTCCCCCGACTCAACACAACCCTGGTGCAGCCCTTGCCCGCCAAACTCTCCTCAACTGCAGCGCAGTCCTTGCCTCCCAACACACCTCAGCCACAGTCCATCTCTTACCCCCCCATCAAACTCACTTCAATTGCACTGCAGTACCACCTTACTGTCTCCCGCAGCTCTGCTCCAGCTCTGGCCCCCCAGTCTGTATTTATAGGCGCCCCTCAGCCCATCTCCAACTCCCAGTAAAAATGGCCTTACCCAAAACCCTGGTCTGTATTTACAGATGTTCCTCGGCTCCCAACTGTCTCCTGCAGCTCCGCTCTGCTCCCAATCCCAGCAAGGTAAGCTTCACTGAAATCCGCAGTCTCAAAGCCCCACGATTTACCTCTACCGCAGTGCAGACCTTGCACTCCAACTGTCTTCAGCTGCGCTGCAGCTCTTGCCCCCCAACTCACTCCAACTGCGCTGCAGCTCTTGCCCCCCCCCAACTCACTCCAACTGCGCTGCAGCTCTTGCCCCCCCCTCCCAACTCACTCCAACTGCGCTGCAGCTCTTGCCCCCCCCTCCCAACTCACTCCAACTGCGGTGCAGCTCTTTCCCCCCCCTCCCAACTCACTCCAACTGCGCTGCAGCTCTTGCCCCCCCCAACTCACTCCAACTGTGGTGTAGCCCTTGCCCCGACCAACTCGTCTCAATCATGGTGCAGCCTTGCCGCTGAACTCGCTTCAACCGCAGTGCAGCTCTTGCCCCCTCCCCCCCCCCCCCCCCCCCCCCCACCCACCCCCACCCCACAACCTGCTCCAACTGCAGTTCAGGCCTTGCCCCATCGAACATACCTCAACTGTGGGGTAGCCCTTGCCCCCCCCCAACTCTCCTCAACCTCAGTACAGCCCTTGCCCCACCACAACTCTCTTCAAAAGCAGTGCAGCTCATTGCCTCCCCAACTCACGTCAACTGCAGAGCAGCCCTTGCCCCCTAATTCGCCTCAACCATAATGCAGCCTTTGCCCCTCCAACTCACCTCAACCATGGCGAAACCCTTGCCTCCACAACTCTCCTTGACCACGGTGCAGCCCTTGCCCACCCTAACCCACCTCAACTGCTGAGAAGCCTTTGCCTGCCTGCCTCCCCCACAACTCGCTCAAACCACAGAGCAACCTTTGCCCCCAACTTGCTTCAGCCTCGGTGCAGCCCGTTGCCTCCCCAACTTGCATCAACCGCGGTGTAGCTCTTGCCTCCACAACTCTCAACTGCAATACAGCCCTACCCCCAACCCGCCTCAACTGCAGTGCAGCCTTTCCCCCCAAACTTGCTCCAGCCGCAGTGCAGCCCATGCTCCCCAAACTCACTCCAAATGCGGTGCATCTCATGCCCCCCATTTTCTCTCCAACCGAGGTGCAGCCCTTGCCCCCCAAACTCGCCTGAACCTCAGTACAGCCCTTGTCCCACCACAACTCTCTTCAGCCACAGTGCAGCTCTTGCCCCCCCAACTTGCCTCAAACACGGTGCAGCCCTTCCCCCCATCTCACTGCAACAGCAATGCCACCCTTGCCCTGCCCAACTCGCTCCAACCACAGTGCAGCCCTTGTTCCCCCAACTCTTCTCAACCGCGGCACAGCCCTTGCCCCCCAACTTACCTCAACTGCAGTGCAGCCCTTGACTGCCACCAACTAATTTCAACCGCAGGGCAGCCCTTGCCCCGGCACCACATTGTCAGCCATTTGGGAAAAGTCGACTTGCCTGTGCCCTTGCCTTAATGCGTGGCACCTCAACCTTGAGGTCCAACAGGCGACCCTCGCAAGGGCTGCGGAACATTACTGTGCACTTACATCCGAGTTCCCCTCGAAGTGCAACTCGCCAGGTGCAGGCCTTATAAATGCTGCTGTGCAACACATCAGCGTGCAATCACGCCAACATGCTCGGATGATCCAGTGTCGGGGGAAGATTCTGGCAAGCTGGGCTTATAATGTCATGCAGATGTATTACAATGAAGTTCCCGACATCGAACTGCAGGAAATGTGACCCACCATTGATGGGTGGAGTGGACGATCGCAAACTGGTTTCACGAAGTCGTGAAGCCGAATTTTGGCCTTCCCGCCATATTTTCCACTCTTGCCCACCATGATGCCCGCACCAGTGGGCACAGAAAACTCTGCCCAAGGAGTGGGTTAGGATAAGGAATGCATTCTAATGAGGTATGGGCAATGGTGAAAACTGGTAATACAGTGAGTAGAATATTAAACTGAGGAATAGGATCAAATAAGAAATAAAATTATTTGGAGGAATGCAGTCTGGTGAGGCTTGTGCTTAAGGTGCTAAATAGGGTCGTGATGCTGTGTGGAAATGGTTACAGGGAGAAATGACCTAAAGAATGGGATTGTTTTGAGGAATATGGGGCATGGTGAGGATTGGGCTGAGGTTTTTTTTTTTCCCTTCATGTGTGTGGGCATTGCTGGCAAAGCCCACATTTGTTCCCCATCCCCAATTCCCCTTGAACTGAATATTTCAGAGGACAGTTAAGAGTCAACCACATTGCTGTGGATCTGGAGTCTGGAGTCACACGTAGGCCAGACTTGGAAGGATGGCAGATTTCCTTCCCCAAAGGGCATGACTGAACCAGGTGGGTTTTTACAACAATCGATGATAGTTTCACAGTCACCATTATGGAGACTAGCTTCATATTCCAGGTTTATTAATTGAATTTAAATTCCACCAGCTGCCATGATGGGAATTGAACCCAGGTCTCCAGAGCATTCGCTGGGGGTCTCTGGATTACTAGCCCAGTAACAATACCACTACACCACCATCTCATGCGGTGGTGATAAATAGGATGAGATTGAGAACTGGATGACCAATGGGTTCCAATGAGCAATGGATAATGGTAAGGAATGGGTTAGAGTGAGTATGTAATTAAAGTGAAAATAAGTTTACAGCATGGAAATCAAGAATTCAGGGAGTTAGGCAGTAGACTGAAAAGCAAGACCTCTCAGGTTGTAATCTCTGGATTACTCCCAGTGCCACATGCTACCGAGCTCAGAAGTAGGAGAATAGTGCAGATGAAAACGTGGCTTAAGAGTTGGTGCAAGGAGGGAGAGTTTTAGATTCCTGGATCACTGGGACCGTTTCTGGGGAAAGTGGGACCTGTACAAGTGGGACGGTCCACATCTGAACCAGAGCAGGACTAACATCCTTGCGGGCGCGTTTGTTAGTGCTGTTGGGAGGGGTTTAAACTAATTCGGCAGGGGCGGGGGGACACAGAATGTTAGCAGAATAGGGACACATCATAATACAGTAAAACAATCAAGTCAGAGGGAGTACAGCTGCATTAAGTCTCAAGGGAGTAAGGCAAGGCTGGATGGCCTATACTTTAATGTCAGGAGTATTACAGGTAAAACGGATGAATCAAGGGTGCAGATTGACACGTGGAATTGTGATATCGTAGCCATCACTGAGATGTGGTTGAGGGAGGGGCAGGATTGGAAGTTCAACATTCCGGCATATAGGATCTTCAGGCGAGACGGGGAGGGGGTAAAAGAGGAGGAGGCATTGCATTATTATTTAAGGAGTTGGTAACTGCAGTAAGGAGAGATGATATCTTGGAGGGGGCATCAAATGAAGCTTTGTGGGTAGAGGTTAAGAATAAAAAAGGGGCAGCCACATTGTTAGGTGTTTATTATAGACCCCCAGATAGTCAGCGGGAAATTGGGGAGCAAATATGTGCACAATTTGTGGAGGTGTGTAAAAACAATAACAATAGGGTAATTATATTAGGTGATTTCAACTTTCCCAACATTAATTGGGATAGACATAGTGTCAAGGGCTTGGATGGAGTGGATTTCTTGAAATGTGTACAGGAGAACTTTTTAGGTCAATATGTAGAGGGTCCAAGAAGCGACGGCGCAGTGCTGGACCTAATTCTGGGGAATGAAGCTGGACAGGTGGCTGAGGTGGTGGTGGGGGAGCATTTTAGTGATGGCGACCACAACATGGTACAATTTAAGATTGTTATGGATAAAGAAATAGACAAGTTGCAAAAAAAAGTTTTGGACTCGGGGACAATGGATTTTAGTAAAATAAGGCAGGATCTGACCAAGGTAGACTGGAAACAGCTACTTATGGGGAAATCTACAGAGGAGCAGTGGGGAAGGGGGCGTTCATAAAGGAAATGGGGAGGCACAGGCTTAACATGTTCCCTCTAGGGTGATAGGAAGGAGTAACAAGCCCAGAGAACCATGGATGACCAGAGATATTCATGATACAATGAGAAGGAAAAGAGAGGCTTTTAGCAGGTACAAGGGAAGCAAATCAGGAGAGGCGTTAGTGGAGTACAGAAAGTGCAGGGTGGAGCTTAAGAAATCAATTAGGAGAGCAAAGAGGGGATATGAGAAAGCTCTGGCTGGTAAAAGTAGGGCAAATCCCAAGATATTCGATAAGTATATCAATGGAAAGAGGATAACCAGGGAAAGAGTACCATTAGGGACCAAGGGGGCAATCTATGGGTGGAGCCAGGGGACATCAGTAGAGTGTTGAACGAATACTTCACATCTGTCTTCACCTAAGAGAATGAGGATGAAGGTATCAAACTCGGGGAGAGAGACTATGAGGTTCTTAAGCAAATTGGTATAGGGAGTGACAAGATATTGGAGGTGTTGGCAGGCTTAAAAGTGGACAAATCTCCAGGTCCAGGTGATTTGTGTCCCAGACTGCTGAGGGAGGCAAGGGAGGAGATCGCAGGGGCTCTGACCTGATCTTTTAATTCCTCTCTGGCCTTGGGGGAAGGTGCCAGAGGACTGGAGAACAGCTAATGTGGTTCCGCTATTTAAGAAGGGTTGTAGAGAGAAGCCAGGGAACTACAAGCCAGTGAGTCTCATGTCAGTGGTAGGGAAACTATTGGAGAAAATTCTGAAGGAGAGAACCTACCTCCGCTTGGAGAGGCAAGGTTTGATCAGGGATAGTCAGCCTGGCTTTGTCAGAGGGAAGTCATGCCTAACAAATTTGATTGAATTTTTTGAGGAGGTGACCAGGTGTGTAGATGAGGGTAGTGTAGCTGATGTAGTCTATATGGATTTCAGCAAAGCCTTTGACAAGATCCCACATGGGAGACTTATAAAGAAGGCAAATGCACATGCACATGGGATACAAGGTAATTTGATAAGGTGGATTCAAAATTGGCTTAGTTGTAGGAGATAGAGGGTAATGACAGAAGGATGCTTTAGTGGCTGGAAGCCAGTGTCCAGTGGCATTCCACAGGGATCTCTGCTGGGTCCCCTATTGTTCATCATTTATATAAACAACATTTACTACTTACTAATCTTACTAATCTTAAAAATTTACTAATCCTACCCCCCACATGGTCATCTATCATTTATATAAATGACATAGATGACTATGTGGGGGGTAGGATTAGTAAGTTTTCGGATGACACAAAGATTGGCCGGGTGGTTAATAGTGAGGTTGAGTGTCTTGGGCTATAGGAAGATATAGACGGGATGGTCAAATGGGCAGATAAGTGGCAGATGGAATTTAACCCTGAAAAGTGTGAGGTGATACACTTTGGAAGGATTAATTTGACAAGGAAGTATTCAATGAACGGCATGACACTAGGAAGTTCTGAGGAACAAAGGGACTTTGGCGTGCGTGTTCATAGATCTCTGAAGGCAGAGGGGCATGTTAGTTGGGTGGTGAAAAAGGCACATGGGACACTTGCCTTTATCAATCGAGGCATAGATTACAAAAGTAGGGAGGTCATGTTGGAGTTGTATAGAACCTTGGTGAGGACACAGCTGGAGTACTGTGTGCACTTCTGGTTACCACATTATAGGAAGTATGTGATTGCACTGGATGGGGTGCAGAGGAGATTCACCAGGATGTTACCTAGGATGAAACATTTACGTTATGAAGAGAGGTTGGATAGACTTGGGTTGTTTTCATTGGAGCAGAGAAGACTGAGGGGTGACCTGATTGAGGTGTACAAGATTGTGAGGGGCATGGACAGGGTGGATGGGGAGCAGCTGTTCCCCTTAATTGAAGTGTCAGTCATGAGGGGACATCATTTCAAGGTGAGGGGCAGGAGGTTTAGTGGGGCTGCAAGGAAAAACCTTTTTACCCAGAGGGTGATGATGGTCTGGAATGCGCTGCCTGGGAGGGTGGTGGAGGTTTAAGGCCTCACATCCTTTAAAAAGTACCTGTGTGAGCACATGGCATGTCATAACATTCAAGGCTATGGGCCAAGTGCTGATAAAAGGGATTAGGTAGATCAGGTGTTTCTCACGTGTCGGCACAGACTCGATGGGCTGAAGGGCCTCTTCTGTAATCTGTGATTCTGTGAAAAGCATTATAATGAGGAAAGACATTTAGTGGCAGCAATGGTTTATGATGTGGCATGTGATTAAGGTGAGCTGCCTTCTTGAGCTGCTGCAGTCCATGTGGTGTAGGTACACCCACAGTGCTGCTAGGGAAGGACTTCCAGGATTTTGACCGAGTGACAATGAAGGAACGGCGATATATTTCCAAGTCAGGATGGTGAGTGACTTAGAGGGGAACTTCCGGGTGGTGGTGTTCCCATCTATCTGCTGCCCTTGTCCTAGGTGGTAGTGGTCGTGGGTTTGGAAGGTGCTGTCTAAGGAGCCTTGATGAATTCCTGCAGTGCATCTTGTAGATGGTACACACTGCTGCTGCTGTGCATCAGTGGTGGAGGGAGTAAATGTTTGTGGAAGGTGTGCCAATCAAGTAGGCTGCTTTGTCCTGGACGGTCTCAAGCTTCTTGAGTGTTGTTGGAGCTGGAATCATCCAGGCAAGTGGAGAGTATTCCATCACACTCCTGACTTGTGCCTTGTAGATGGTGGGCAGGCTTTGGGGGTCATAAGGTCAGAAATGGGGATGTTCGCTGATGATTGCACAATGTTCAGCACCATTCATGATTCCTCAGATACTGAAGCAGTCCATGTCCAAATGCAGCAAGACCTGGACAATATCCAGCCTTGGGCTGACAAGTGGGAGGTAACATTCGCACCACACAAGTGCCAGGCAATGACCATCTCCAACAAGAGAGAATCTAACTATCAACCATTGATGTTCAATGGCATTTCCATCACTGAATCCCCCACTATCAACATCCTAGGGGTTACCATTGACCAGAAATGGGATAATAGTAAGTAATTCAGTTATAGTGATGAATGGGATTATAACAATGAACATAATTACATTTAGCAATGCTATTACAATAAAGAATGAGTTTACAGTGAGGAATAGGATTAGAGTGAGGAATGGGATTACAGTGAAGAATGGGACCAGAGTGAGGAATGGGATCAGAGTGAGGAATGGGATCAGAGTGAAGAATGGGATCAGAGTGAGGAATGGGATTAAAGTGAGGATTAGGATTATAGGCAAAAGAAGGACTAAGAGACAGTGACCCCCCCACCTAGAAGAGCGAGAGGACCCAGAGACAGTGACCCCCTCCACCTAGAAGAGCAAGAGGACCCAGAGACAGTGACCCCCCCACCTAGAAGAGCAAGAGGACCCAGAGACAGTGAGCCCCCCACCTAGAAGAGCAAGAGGACCCAGAGATAGTGACTCCCCCCTACCTAGAAGAGCGAGAGGACCCAGAGACAGTGACCACCCCCCCCCCACCTAGAAGAACGAGAGGACCCAGTCCATTCTGTGCCTCCACAGTGCAGAGGCCATGTTCTGAGAGAAATCAGAGTGTGACATCACAGGAAAGCAGATAAGTGCTCGGTTGGTGAGTAATTTTTAGCTTATCTTCCGAACTCATTTAAGTTTTTAAGAATTGTAAGGTTTTATTAGTTGTAGTAAGGTTTACTAGCAATAGTAAAGGTTGTTTGGAGTAGCAGAGCTTATTAATTATAAATAAATTAATACAAATGATTAGGAGGCCAAGTTGCAGATCAGGATGTAGATAAGGAGGAGCCTCAGTCTCTGCCATTGTCTAACAGGTTCATGGTTCTCTCAGCCTGTATGGATGAGAGTGGTGGCTGCAGGGTGGTTGAGCAAACTGGCCATGTCACCGTGGAACAGGAATCTATTCAAGCAGGGGGAGTTAATAGGAATATAGTGCTAGTAGGAGACGGTATAGTCAGGGGGATAGACACTGTTCTCTGCAGCCGAGAGCTGGAGCCCAGACAGCTGCATTTCCTGCCCACTACCAGGGATTGGAATGTCTGCTCTGAGCTGGAGTGGAACTTGAAATGGGAGGGAGAGAATCCAGTGGTCCTGGTCCATGAGGGTACCAATGACATAGGTAGAACTAGGAAAGAGGTTCTGCTGAGGGACTATGAGCAGCTCGGGGCCAAATTAAAAAGCAGAACCTCAAAAGTAATAATCTCTGGATTAGAATCACAGAGTGCAGGAGAGGCCCTTCAGCCCATCGAGTCTGCACCGACACGTGAGAAACATCTGACCTACCTACCTAATCCCATTTACCAGCACTTGGCCCATAGCCTTGAATGTTATGACGTGCCAAGTGCTCATCCAGGTACTTTTTAAAGGATGTGAGGCAACCCGCCTCCACCACTCTCCCAGGCAGTGCATTCCAGACCGTCACCACACTCTGGGTAAAAAAGCTTTTCCTCACATCCCCCCTAAACCTCCTGCCCCTCACCTTGAAATTATGTCCCCTCGTGACTGACCCTTCAACTAAGGGGAACAGCTGCTCCTTATCCACCCTGTCCATGCCCCTCATAATCTTGTACACCTCCATTAGGCCGCCCCTCAGCCTTCTCTGCTCCAACAAAAACAACCCAAGTCTATCCAACCTCTCTTCATAACTTAAATGTTTCATCCTAGGCAACATCCTGGTGAATCCTCTCTGCACCCCCTGGAGTACAATCACATCCTTCCTATAATTTGGCGACCAGGTCTGCACACAGTACTCCAGCTGTGGCCTCACCAAGGTTCTATACAAGTCCAACATGACCTCCCTACTTTTGCAATCCATGCCTCGATTGATAAAGGCAAATGTCCCATATGTCTTTTTCATCACCCCACTAACATGCCCCTCCGCCTTCAGAGATCTATAGACACACACATCAAGGTCCCTTTGTTCCTCAGAACTTCCTAGTGTCATGCCGTTCATTGAATACTTCCTTGTCAAATTACTCCTTCCAAAGTGTATCACCTCACACTTTTCAGAGTTAAATTCCATCTGCCACTTATCTGCCCATTTGACCATCCCGTCTATATCTTCCTATAGCCCAAGACACTCAACCTCACTGTTAACCACCCGGCCAATCTTTGTGTCATCCGCAAACTTACTAATCCTACCCCCCACATGGCCATCTATGTTGTTTGTATAAGTGACAAATAATAGGGGACCCAGCACAGATCCCTGTGGTACACCACTGGACACTGGCTTCCAGCCACTAAAGCATCCTTCTGTCATCACCCTCTGTCTCCTACAACTAAGCCAATTTTGAATCCACTTTATCAAATTACCCTGTATCCCATGTGCATTTGCCTTCTTTGTAAGTCTCCCATGTGGGACCTTGTCAAAGGCTTTGCTGAAATCCATATAAACTACATCAACTACACTACCCTCATCTACACACCTGGTCACCTCCTCAAAAAATTCAATCAAATTTATTAGGCATGACCTCCCTCTGACAAAGACATGCTGATTATCCCTGATCAAACCTTGCCTCTCCAAGTGGAGATGGATTCCCTCCTTCAGAATTTTCTCCAATAGTTTCCCTACCACTGACATGAGACTCACTGGCCTGTAGTTCCCTGGCTTCTTTCTACAACCCTTCCTAAATAGCAGAACCACATTAGCTGTTCTCCAGTCCTCTGGCACCTCCCCCGTAGCCAGAGAGGAATTAAAAATTTGGGTCAGAGCCTCTGCGATCTCCCCCCTTGCCTCCCTCAGCAGTCTGGGACTCAAAACATCTGGACCTGGAGATTTGTTCACTTTAAAGCCTGCCAACACCTCCAATACCTTGTTACTCCCTATATCAATTTGCTCAAGAATTTCGCAGTCTCTCTCCCCAAGTTCGATACCTTCATCCTCTTTCCCTTGGATGAAGACAGATGTGAAGTATTCAGTCAACACTCTACTGATGTCCTCTGCCTCCACCCATAGATTGCCCCCTTGGTCCCTAATGGTACTCTTTCCCTGGTTATCCTCTTCCCATTGATATATTTATAGAATACCTTGGTATTTTCCCTACTTTTACCAGCCAGAGCTTTCTCATATCCCCTCTTTGCTCTCCTAATTGCTGTCTTAAGCTCCACCCTGCACTTTCTGTACTCCACTAATGCCTCCGCTGACTTGCTCCCCTTGTACCTGCTAAATAAATGCCTCTCTTTTCCTTCTCATCGTATCGTGAATATCTTTGTTCATCCATGGTTCTCTGGGCTTGTTACTCCTTCCCATCACCCTAGAGGGAACATGTTGAGCCTGTACCCTCCCCATTTCCTTTTTGAATGCCCCCCACTGCTCCTCTGTAGATTTCCCCACAAGTAGCTGTTCCCAGTCTACCTTGGCCAGATCCTGCTTTATTTTCCTAAAATCCACTCTCCCCCAATCCAAAACATTTTTTTGCAACTTGTCTATTTCTTTGTCCATAACAAATTTAAACTGTACCATTACTACCAGAGCCATGAACAAATTGGCATAGGGTAAATTAGATTAGAGAGTTAAATGCATAGCTCAAAGATAGCTGTGGGAGAAATGGGTTTTGATTCATAGGGCACAGGTACCAGTATCGGGGAAAGTGGGAGCTGTACCGTTGTGACGGTCTACACCTGAACTGCACTGGGACAAAGTGTTCTGGGGAGCCACATAACTAGGAGGGTGTAGAGGGATTAAAATTAAATTGTAAGGGCAAGAGATCAAGTTTGGGAAGATAAATTAAGTAGGGAAGACAAGGCTGGAGAGCAAGGTAGGAATATGGGAAAGGATGAACAGAGAGTGGCGCAAAGGGACAGAGTGTACAAACCGAAGAGTGCACAAGCAGATACAACTAGAGGTTACAAAAACAGTAAAATAAACAGAACTAAAGGATCTGTATGTGAATGCACATGGCATTCATAACAGTACAGATGAACTGATTACAATGAGGGATGTGTTTAGAATGAGGAATGGGATTATACTGCTGGATGTGTTTTGTTTGAGGAATGGGATTGCAGTGAGGGATGGGTTTTGGGAAAGGAATGGGTTTACAGTGAAGGATGGGTTTTGGGAGAGGAATGGGATTACAGTGAGGGATGGGTTTAGGGAGAGGAATGAGACTACAGTGAGGGATGGGTTTAGGGAGAGGAATGGGATTACAGTGAGGGATGGGTTCAGGGAGAGCAATGGGATTACAATGAGGGATATGTTTAGACAGAGGAATGGGATTAGAGTGAGTGATGGGTTTACTGTGAAGAATGAGATTACACTGCCAGATGTGTTTAGTTTGAGGAATGGGATTAGAAAGAGGGATGGGTTTTCTGTGAGAAATTGGATTGCAATGAGGCATGGGTTTAGAGAGAGTAATGTGATTACAATGAGGAATCAGTTTTCTGTGAGGAATGGGACTGCATGGGTCTAAAGTGTGGAATGGGATTACAATGAGCAATGCAGTAACAGTGAACAATGGGATTACAATGTGAGATGGGTTTAGAGTGAGGAATGGGATTATAGTGAGGGATGGGTTTAGAGTGTGGAATTGGATTATAGTGAAGGATGGGATTACAATTAGGGATTGGTTTAAAGTGTGGAATGGGGTTAGAGTGAGTGATGAATTTATTGTGAGGAATGAGATTACACTGCCAGATGAGTTTAGTTTGAAGAATGGGATTACAATGAGGGATAAAATTAGATTGAGTGAGAGATTACAGTGAGGATTGAGATTACACTGGTGGATGCGTTTGGTGATTACAAGGCAGGATGGGTTTAGGGTGAGGAGTGGGATTACAATGAGTGATGGATTTAGGGTGAGGAATGGGATTACAACGACAATTAGTTAATATTGAGGAATGTGATTAAAATGAGGGATGGGCTTAGTGTGAGAAATGGGGTTTCAATGAGAGCTTGGTTTGGAGTGAGGAATGGGACTGCAATAATTGATCGATTTAGAGTGAGAAATGAGATTACAATGAGGATTGGTGTACAGTAAGAAATTGGATTACAATGAGGGATGGGTTTATAGTGAGGAACATCATTACAATTAACGATGGTTTTACTGTGAGGATCACAGAATCACAGAATCACAATGCAGAAGAGGCCCTTCAGCCCATCGAGTCTGCACCGACATATGAGAAACACCTGACCTACCTTCCTAATTCCATTTACCAGCACTTGGCCCAAAGCCTTGAATGTTATGACGTGCCAAGTGCTCATCCAGGTACTTTTTAAAGGATGTGAGGCAACCCGCCTCCACCACTTTCCAAGGCAGTGCATTCCAGACCATCACCACCCTCTGGGTAAAAAAGTTTTTCCTCACATCCCCCCTAAACCTCCTGCCCCTCACCTTGAACTTATGCCCCCTTGTGACTGACCCTTCAACTAAGGGGAAAGCTGCTCCCTATCCACCCTGTCCATGCCCCTCATAATCTTGTAGACCTCGATCAGGTCGCCCCTCAGTCTTCTCTGCTCCAACGAAAACAACCCAAGTCTATCCAACCTCTCTTCATAACTTAAATGTTTCATCCTAAGCAACATCCTGGTGAATCTCCTCTGCACCCCATGGAGTACAATCACATCCGTCCTATAATGTGGCGACCAGATCTGCACACAGTACTCCAGCTGTGGCCTCACCAAGGTTCTATACAAGTCCAACATGACCTCCCTACTTTTGCAATCCATGCCTCGATTGATAAAGGCAAATGTCCCATATGCCTTTTTCATCACCCCACTAACATGCCCCTCCGCCTTCAGAGATCTATAGACACACATGCCAAGGTCCCTTTGTTCCTCAGAACTTCCTAGTGTCACGCCATTCGTTGAATACTTCCTTGTCAAATTACTCCTTCCAAAGTGTATCACCTCACACTTTTCAGGGTTAAATTCCATCTGCCACTTATCCGCCCATTTGACCATCCCGTCTATATCTTCCTGTAGCCCAAGACACTCAACCTCACTGTTAACCACCCGGCCAATCTTTGTGTCATCCGAAAACTTACTAATCCTATCCCCCACATAGTCATCTATGTCGTTTATATAAATGACGAATAATAGGGGACCCAGCACAGATCCCTGTGGAATACCACTGGACACTGGCTTCCAGTCACTAAAGCATCCTTCTGTCATCACCCTCTGTCTCCTACAACTAAGCCAATTTTGAATCCACCTTATCAAATTACCCTGTATCCCATTTGTCTCCTTTATAAGTCTCCCATGTGGGGCCTTGTCAAAGGCTTTGCTGAAATCCATATAAACTACAACAACTGCACTACCCTCATCTACACACCTGGTCACCTCCTCAAAAAATTCAATCAAATTTGTTAGGCATGACCTCCCTCTGACAAAGCCATGCTGACTATCCCTGATCAAACATTGCCTCTCCAAGTGGAGATAGATTCTCTCCTTCAGAATTTTCTCCAATAGTTTCCCTACCACTGACGTGAGACTCACTGGCCAGAGAGGAATTAAAAATGAGAGATGAGTTTGGAGTGAGGAATGGGATTACAATGAGAGATGGGTTTAGAGTGAGGAGTCGGATTACAGTGAGGGATGGGTGTAGTGTGAGGAATTGGATTACAATGAGGGATCAGTTTAGAGTGAGGAATGGGGTGACAATTAGGGATGGGTTTAGTATGAGGAATGGGATTACAATGAGTCATCAGTTTGGAGTGAGGAATGGCACTGGCGCGGGTAACGGGATTACAATGAGGGATATGTTTTGAGTGAGCAATATGTTTACAATGAGGCATGTTTTTAGAGTGAGGAACGGGAATAAATTAAGGGATGGGATTAGAGTGAGGAATGAGATTACAATGAGCCATGGGTTTAGAGGAAGGAAAGGCTTTACAATGAGCAATGGGTTTAGGGTTGGGAATGGGATTACAATGAGCAATGTGTTTAGGGTGATGAATGGGATTGCAATGGGGGTATATTTACAATGAGGAATGGGATTACAATGGCAAAATGAGTGTACAGTGAGGGATAGGATTTCAATCAGCGCTGGCTTTAGGTGAGGTAAATGATTGAAATTGATGATGGGTTTACTATGAGGAATAGAATTACAATGAGGGATGGGTTTATTGTGAGGAATGGGATTACAATGAGCCATGTGTTTAGTGTGAGGAATGGGATTACAATGAGGAGTGTGTTTAGCATGGGGAATGGGATTACAATGAGGGATGGGTGCACCGTCAGGAATGGCTTTACAATGAGGGGTGGGCTTAGAGTGAAGAATGGAATTACAATGAATGATGGGTTCAGAGTGAGGAATGGTATTACAGTGCCTTTTTAGGGAGGAAGAGAATTCAAATAAGGGGTGGGATTAAATTGAGAGATGTTTTCATAATGAGAGATGGATGTACAGTGAGGTATGAGATTACAATGCAGAATGGGTTTAGAGTGAGGAATGGGATTACAATGAGGGATTTGTTTAGAGTCGGGAATGGGATTAAAATGAAGGATGGGGTTAATATGAGGAATGGGATTACAACGAGTGATCAGTTTGGAGTGAGGAATGGTACTAGAATGAGGGATGGTATTAGAATGGGTAATGGGATTACAATGAGGGTTGTGTTTAGAGTGAGCAATATGATTACAATGAGGTATGCATATAGAGTGAGGAACGGGAATAAAATAAAGGCTGGGATTAGAGTGAGGATTTGGACTACAATGAGCAATTGGTTAGAGTGAGGAATGAGATCACAATGAGGGGTGGGTTTAGAGTGAGGAATGGGATTTCAATGAGGAATGGGTTTAGAGTGAGGAATGGGATTTCATTGATGGATGGGTGCAGTGTGAGGAATGGCTTTACAATGAGCAATGTTAGATTTGGGAATGGGATTACAATGAGGGATCAGTTTAGTGTGGGGAATGGGATTACAATGAGAGATGTGTTTACAGTGAGCAATAGAATTACAATGAGGTATGTGATTAGATTGAGGAATGGGATCACAATGAGGGGTGGGTTTAGTGTGAGGAATGGGACCACAATGAGAGATGTGTTTAGAGTGATGAATGGAATTTCAATGTGCAATGGCCTTAGTGTGAGGAATGGGATTAGAATGATGGATGGGTTTAGAGTGAGGAATGGGATTACAAGGAGAGAGGAGTTTGGATGGGGGGTACGATTAAATTGAGAGATGTGTTCACAGTTAGGAATGGGATTAAAATGAGGGATGAGTTTACAGTGAGGAATGGGGTTACAATGAGGGATGGGTTTATACTGCAGAATGGGATTAAAATAAGTGAGGCTATAGCATTAGGATTGGGTACAAAATGAGCGATGGGTTTAGTTTTGGGAATGGGATTGCAATGAGTGATCAATTTAGTGTGAGGAATGTGATTACAATGAGAGATGTGTTTACAGCAAGCAATGGAATTACAATGAGGTATGTGTTTAGACTGAGGAATGGGATTACAATGAGGGGTGGGTTTAGTGTGAGGAATGGGATCACAACGGGAGATGTGTTTAGAGTGAGGAATGGTATTATAATGAGGGATGGGATTAAAGTGGGGAATCTGTTGACAATGAGGGATGGGTTTAGAGTGTGGAATTGGATTACAATGAGGGATCAGTTTGGAGTGAGGGATGGGTTTAGAGTGAGGAATGGGATTACAATGTGGGATGAGTTTAGTGTGAGGAATGGGATTACAATGAGGGTTTGGTTTGGAGTGAGGAATGGGATTACAATGAGGGATGTGAGTACAGTGAGGAATGGGAATGCAATGAGCGATGGATTTAGACTGAGGAATGAATTGCAATGAGGCTGGTTTTTGAGTGGGGAATGGGATTACAATGAGAGATGTGTTTAGTGTGAGGAATGAGATTACAATGAGAGATGTGTTTAGTGTGAGGAATGAGATTACAATGAGGGATGGGTTTTGACTGAGGAATGGTATATTGAGGGATGGGTGTAGTGTGAGGAGTTGGATTACAATAGGAATCAGTTTGGAGTGAGGAATGGGATGACAGTGAGGGATGGTATTGGAGAGGGTAATAGGGTTACAATGAGGGATTTGTTTAGAGTGAGCAATATGATTACAATCAGGCATGCGTATAGAGTGAGGAACGGGAATAAAACAAGGGATGGGATTAGGGTGAGTAATGGGATTACAATGAGCGATGGGTTAGAGTGAGGAATGGGAATACAATGAGCAATGGGTTAGAGTGAGGAATGAGATTACAATGAGGGATGAGTTTAAAGGGAGGAATGGAGTTTCAGTGAGGGATGTGCGTAGTGTGAGGAATGGCTGTACAATGAGCGATGGGTTTAGATTAGGAAATCGGATTACAATAAGGGATCAGTTTAGTGTGAGGAATGGGATTACAATGAGAGATGTGTTTACAGTGAGCAAAGGAATTACAATGAGGTATGTGTCTAGATTGAAGAATGGGATTACAATGAGGGATGCATTTACAATGAACAATAAGATTACAATGGCAAGATGGATGTACAATGAGTAATGGGATTTTAATGAGCGATGTCTTTACAGTGAGGAATATGATTACAATTAGCGATGGGTTTGCTGTGAGGAATAGAACTACAATGAGGGATGGGTTTATTGTGAGGAATATGATTACAATGAGCCATGTATTTCGTGTGAGGAATGAGATTACAATGAGGGGTGTGTTTAGCATGGGGAATGGGATTACAATGAGAGGTGGGTTTAGAGTGAGGAATGGAATTACAATGAGTGATGGGTTCAGAGTGTGGAATGGTATTACAGTGAGGGTTGCAATTATAGGGAGGAAGGTAATTCAAATAAGGGGTGGGAGACTCGATAGTAAGAGAAACAGACAGGCGTTTCTGCAGCCGTAGACGTGATTCCAGGATGGTATGTTGCCTCCCTGGTGCCAGGGTCAAGGATGTCAGTGATCGGCTGCAGGGCATTCTAAACGGGGAGGACAAACAGACAGAGATTGTGGTACATATTGGTACCAACAACATAGGTAGAAAAGAGGGGTGAGATCCTGCAAGTAGAATTTAGGGAGCTAGGAAACAGATTAAAAAACAGGACCTCAAAGGTAGTAATCTCTGGATTACTTCCGGTGCCATATGCTAGTGAGTATAGAAATAGGAGGTTAGTCCAGATGAATGCGTGGCTGGAGAGATGGTGCAGGAGGGAGGGCTTTAGATTTCTGGAACATTGGGACTGTTTCTGGGGGTGGTGGGACCTGTACAAGGCGGACGGGTTGCACCTGAGCTGGAATGGTACCAACATCCTTGCAGGGAGGTTTGCAAGTGCTGTTGGGGTGGGTTTAAGATAACTTGGCAGAGGGATGGGATCCTGAAGGGAGGTTCAGCAGGGGGAGGTGCACAGCCAAAATTAGAAGAGAGAGCAAGTGAGTCTGGAAGGCATAGAAATTATAGGCCAGTTAAGGCACAAGGGAGTTTGGCAAGGTTGGATGTTATTTATTTTAATGCAAGGAGTCTGACGAATAAGGCAGATGAGTTAACACATGTGTTAAGACAAATTAACACATGGAAGTATGATGTCATTGCTTTCACAAAGACAATGTTGAGAGAGGGGCAGGATTGGCAGCTCAATATTCCAGGATATAGGGTCTTAAGATGAGAGGGGGAAGAAGGTAAAAGAGGAGGGGGTACCGCAATATTGATCAAGGAATCAATTACAGCAGTAAGGAGGGATGACATCTTGGAAGGCTTCTCAAATGAAACCATATGGGTAGAACTTAAAAACAAAAAAGGAGCAATCACATTGCTGAGAGTGTACTATAGGCCCCCAAACAGTCAGAGAGAAATAGAAGAGCAGATATGTAGGCAAATTTCAGAGAATTGTAAAAATACTAGGGTAGTAATAGTGGGGGATTTCAGCTTCCCCAACATTAACTGGGTTAGTCATAGTGTGATAGGTTTAGAGGGAGCAGAATTCTTAAAATGCATCCAGGAGAGCTTTTTAAGCCAGCACGTAGAAGGTCCTACAAGATCCTGGACCTAATTTTAGGGAATGAAACCAGGCAAGTGGTAGAAGTATCAGTGGGAGAGCATTTTGCGGATAGTAATCATAACTCTGTTTAGATTCAAGGTTGTTATGGAAAAGGGCAAGGATGGGCCAGAAATCAGAGTTCTAAATTGGGGGAAGGCCGATTTTAATAAGATCAGATATGATTTGGCCAGAGTGGACTGGGAGCAGCTACCTTTAGGTAAATCTGCGTCATTCAAGAAGGAAATAGGAAGAGTACAGGGCCAACATATTCCAGCAAAGTCAAAGGGTGGGACCAACAAATCCAGGGAACCCTGGATATCGAGCGATATACAGGATTGGAAAAAGAGAAAAAGGGAGGCTTATGGCAGATACTGAGGGATCAAAACAGCGGAAGCCCTAGAGGAGTATAGAATGTGTAGGGGGAACTTAAAAAGGAAATTAGGAGAGCAAAAAGGGGGCATGAAAGAACATTGGCAGGTAAAATAAAGGAAACTCCAAAGTTATTTTATAAATACATTAAGAGTAAGAGGATAACTAGGGAAAGAGTAGGGCCCATTAAGGACCATAGTGGTAATTTGTGTGTGGAGCCGGAAGACGTAGGTAAGGTTCTAAATGAATACTTTGTGTCGGTGTTCCCAAGTGGGTTTGGAAATCAGGCAGAAGGACTGTGATATAATTAAAGAAATGAGCATAGAAAGGGAAGAGGTTCTAAGTGGTCTGACAGGCTTAAAAGTAGATAAATCTCCAGGCCCGGATAAGATGTATCCCAGGCTGTTGAGTGAGGTAAGGGAGGAGATAGCAAGGGCGCTGGCAATAATTTTCAATACCTCTCTGGCCACAGGAGAGGTGCCAGAGGACTGGAGGACAGCCAATGTGGTACTTATTCAAGAAGGGAGGGAGGGATAAACCAGAGAACTACAAGCCAGTCAGTCTAACCTCAGTGGTGGGGAAACTATTGGAAGCAATTCTGATGGACAGAATGAATCTACACTTGGAGAGGCAGGGATTACTCAAGGACAGTCAGCATGGTTTTATTAAGGGGAGGTCAGGTCTGACCAATTTGATTGATTTTTCAAAGAGTTGACCAAGTGTGTAGATGAGGGCAATGCATTTGACGTAGTCTACTTGGACTTCAGCAAGGCTTTTGATAAGGTCCTGCATGGGAGACTGATAATGAAGGTAAGAGCCCATGGGATCCAAGGCAATTTGGCAAATTGGATCCAGAATTGGCTGAGTGGCAGGAAGCAGAGGGTGATGGTCGACGGGTGTTTTTGTGACTAGATGCCTGTGTCCAGTGGGGTTCCACAGGGATTGGTGTTGGGTCCCTTGCTGTTTTTGGTATATATAAACGATTTAGACTTGAATATAGGAGGGTTGATCAGTAAGTTCGCGGATGACGAGAAAATTGGTGGGGTGGTGAATAGTGAGGAGGATCGCCTTAGATTACAGGAGGATATAGACGGGCTGGTCAGATGGGCTGATCAGATGGGCTGATCAATGCCAAATGGAATTTAATCCGGATAAGTGTGAGGTGATGCACTCGAGCAGGACAAACAAGGCCTGGGAATACACGATGAATGGTAGGACCCTGGGAGGTACCAAGGATCAGAGGGAGCTTGGTGTGCATGTCCATCGGTCCCTTAAGGTAGCAGGACAGGTAGATAAGGCGGTTAAGAAGGCTCATGGGATACTTGCCTTTATTAGCCGAGGCATAGAATATAAGAGCAGGGAGGTTATGCTGGAACTGTAAAAAAGGCTGGTTAGGCCACAGCTAAAGTATTGCATGCAGTTCTGGAATCCGCATTATAGGAAGGATGTGATTGCACTAGAGAGAGTGCAGAGGAGATTTACCAGGATGTTGCCTGGGCTAGAGAGTTTTAGTTATGAGAAGAGATTGGATAGGTTGGGGTTATTTTCCCTGGAGCAGAGGAGATTGAGGGGGGACATGATTGATGTGTATAAAATTATGAGGGGCATAGATAGGGTAGACAGGAAGGAACTTTTCCCCTTGGTGGAGGGATCAATAACCAGGGGGCATAGATTTAAGGTAAGGGGCAGGAGGTTTAGACGGGATGTGAGGAAGAATTTTTTCACCCAGAGGGTGTTTGAAATCTGCAACTCACTGCCTAAAATGATAGTAGAGGCAGAAACCCTCATAAGAAGTATTTGGATGTGCACTCGCAATGCCAGGGCATACAAGGCTATGAGCATAGTGCTCGAAAATGGGATTTGAATAGTTAGGTACTTGTTTGACTGGCACAGACTTGATGGGCCGAAGGGCCTTTTACTGTGTCCTGTACACCTATGGCTCTTTGGGTGGGTTTGGAGTGAACAATAGGATTACAATGAGGGATAGGTTTGAAGTGAGAATAGGATTACAATGAGTGATGGGGTTAGAGTGAGAAATTGGATTAAAATGGGGAATGGGTTTAGATTGAGGAATGGGATTAAAATGGAGGATAGGTTCAGAGTGGAAAACGTGATTACAATGTGGGATGTGTTTTGAGTGAGGAATATGATTGCAACGAGTCATGGGTTTAGAGTAATGAATCGGATTAACATAAGGAATAGGTTATGAGTGAGGAATGGGATTACAATGAGGGATGAGTTCAGAGTTAGGAAAGGGATTAAAATGAGTGATCAATTTGGAGTGAGGAATGGGATCACAATGAGAGACATGTTTAGAGTGAGGAATGGGATTACACTGAGTTAAAGGATAGGATGAGGAATGGGAATACAAGGAGGAATGGGATTACACTGAGTGATGGGATGGGGTAAGGAATTGGATTACAATGAGCGATGGGTTTGGATGGGGAATGGGATTAAATTGAGAGATGTGTTTACAACGAGTGAAGGAATTACATTGAGGGAGGTGTTTACAGTGAAGAATGGGATTACAATGAGGGATGAGTTTTGATGGGGAATGGGATTAAATTGAGAGATGTGTTCACAGTGAGGAATGGGATTACAATGAGGGATGCGTTTAGAGTGAAGATTGGGATTAAAATGAGGATGGGTTTAGAGTGAGGAATGGGATTACAGTGAGGGATTTGTTTAGAGTCAGGAATGGGATTACAATGAGGGATGCGTTTAGAGTGAAGATTGGGATTAAAATGAGGTGTTTAGAGTGAGGAATGGATTACAATAAGGGGTGGGTGTAATGTCAGGAATTGGATGAGGGATCAGTTTGGAGAGTGGAATGGGATTACAATGAGTGATGGGACTAGAATGAGGAACGGGATTACAATGAGAGATAGGTTTGGAGTGCGGAATGAGATTACAAGGTGGAATGAGTGTACAATGAGGAATGCGATTACAATGAGGGATGTGTTCAGAGTGAGGAATGGGATTACAATGAGGGATTGTTTAGAATGAAGAATGGGATTAAAATAAGCGAGGCTATAGCATGAGGAATGGGTTTAGATTTATGAATGGGATTGCAATGAGAGACAAATTTATAATGAGGAATAGGATTACAATGACTAATAGGTTTAGAGAGAGGAATGTGATTAAAATGACGGATGGGTTTAGAGTGAGGAATGGGATTGCAGTGAGATATATGTTTACTGCGAGCAATCGGATTATTATGAGGGATGTATTTACAGTGAGGAATGGGATTGCAATGAGTGATGGGTTTAATATGTGGAATAGGATTACAATGAGGGATCAGTTTGGAGTGAGAAATGGCACTACAATGCGGGTTGGTTTTAGAGCGGGTTTTGGGGTTATAATGAGTAATGGGTAAACTGTGAGGAATAGAATTGCAATTAGGGATGTGTCTATGGTGAGGGATGGGATTACAATGAGGGATGTGTTGAGAGCGAGGAATGGGATTACAATGGGGATGGGTACACAGTGAGGAATGGGATTACAATGAGCGATGGTGTTAGAGTGAGGGATGGGATTACAAGAAGGCATGGGTTGAGAGTGAGGAATGGGATTACAATGAGGGATTGATGTACAGTGAGGAATGGTATTACAATGAGTGATGGGTTTGGGTAGGGAATGGGATTAAATTGAGGGATGTGTTTACAGCAAGAAATGGGATTACAATGAGGGATGTGTTTACAATGAGGAATGGGATTACGATGATGGCTGTGTTTACAGTGAGGAATGGGATTACAATGAGCGATGGGTTTAGAGTGAGGAATAGATTGCCATGAGGGATGGTTTTAGAGTGGGGAATGGAATTACAATGTGAGATGTGTTTACAGCGAGCAACAGGATTACAATGTGGGATGTGTTGAGAGTGAGGAATGAGATTACAATGAGCGATGGGTTTAGAATGAGCAATGCGATTAGAATGATGGATGTGTTGAGAGTGAGGAATGGGATTACAGTGAGGGATGTGTTTACTGTGTGAATTGGGATTACAATGAGGGATTTGGTTAGGATGAGGAATGGGATTACAGTGAGGGATAGGGTTAGAGCGAGGAATGGGATTACAAGGAGGCATAGGCTGAGAGTGAGGAATGGGATTGCAATGAGAGATGTGTTTACAGTGAGGAATGTGATTACAATGAGGGATGGGGTTAGAGTAAGGAATGGGATTATAGGGGCGCATGGGTTGAGAGTGAAGAATGGGATTACAATGAGGGATTGATGTACAGTGAGGAATGGTATTATAGTGGGGGATATGTTTAGAGTGAGAACTGGGATTACAATGTTGTATGAGTTTACAGTGAGGGATGGGAGTACAATGTGGGTTGGTTTTAGAGCAGGTAATGGGATTACAATGAGTGATGTGTTTAGCGTGACGAATGGAATTACAATGAAGGATGGGTTTAGAGTGAGGAATGGGATTACAGTGAGTGATGGATTTAGAGTGAGGACTGGGATTACAATGAGTGATGGGTGTACAGTCAGGAATGGGATTACAATGAGGGATGTGTTTAGATTGAGGACTGGGATTACAATGTTGGATGAGTTTACAGTGAAGGATGAGGTTACAATCTGGGTTGGTTTCAGAGCGAGGAATGGGATTACAGAGTAATGGGTTTACAGTGAGGAATGAGATTAAAATGAGGGATGGGTGTAGTGTGAGGAATGGGATTACAATGAGGGATGGGTTTAGACTGAGGAATGGGATTAGAGTGCAAATGTGGTGACAGTGAGGAATAAAAGAAGAGATAAAAGTAAGGAAAGGGATTAGAGTAGCAATGGGATTACAGTTGCAGATTGGGATTACAATGAAGAATCGGATTACAGTGAGGAATAGGATTACAATTAGTGATAGCTTTACTGTGAGGAATGGAATTACAATAAGGGACGAGTTTAGAGTCAGGAATGAGATTACAATGAGGAATGGGTTTAGAGTGAGGAATGGAATTAAAATGAGAGATGGATATAGTGTGAGGATTGGGATTACAATGAGGGATTGGTTAAATATGAGGGATGAGTGCTCAGTTCGGAGTGAGGAATGGGATTGCAGTGAGGGATGGGTTTACAGTGTGGAATGGGATTAAAATGAGGGATGGGATTAGAGTGCGGAATGGTATTACAGTGAGAGAAGGGTTTGGAGAGGGCAGTGGGATTGCAATGATGGATGGTTTTAAAGCAAATAATGGAATTACGATGAGTGATGTGTTTAGCGTGCGGAATGGAATTACAATTAAGAATGGGTTTTGAGTGAGCAATGGGATAATATGAGGGATGGGTTTTGAGTGAACAATGGGATTACAATGAGGGATGGGTTTTGAGTGAGCAATGGGATTGCAATGAGGAATGTGTTTAGAGAGAGGAGTGGGATTAAAATAAGGGATGGGTTTAGATTGAGGAATGGGATCACAATGAGTCATGGGTTTGATTTGGGAATGGGATTACAATAAGGGATGGGTTTAAAGTGAGGAATGGGATTACAATGAGGGATGGGTGTACAGTGAGGAATTGGTTTGCAATGAGTGATGGGTTTAGAGTGAGGATAGGCACTACAATGAGGGTTGGTTTTAGAGTGGGTAATGGGGTTACAATGAATGATGGGTTTAGAGTGAGGGATGGAATTACAATGAGGGATGGGTTTTGAATGAGGAATGGGATTACAGTGAGGTATGGGTTTATAGTGAGGAATGGGTATGAAAATGAAGAATGGGTTTAGAGTGAGCAACGTGATTACAATGAGGGATGAGTTGAGAGTGAGGAATGAGATTACAATGAGGGATAGGTGTACAGTGAAGAATGGGATTGCAATGAGTGATGGGTTTAGAGTAAGGAATGGATTGCAATGAGGGGTGGCTTTATAGTGCGGAATGAAATTACAATGAGAAATGTGTTTACAGTGAGCAACAGGATTACAAGGTGGGATGTGTTGAGAGTGAGGAATGTGATTATAATGAGGGATGAGTTACCATGAGGAATGGGATTACAATGAGGGATGGGGTTAGAGTGAGGAATGGGATTACAAGGAGGCATGGGTTGAGAGTGAGGGTTGAGATTACAATAAGGGGTTGGTGTACATTGAGGAATGGGATTACAATGAAGGGTGGGTTTGGATGGGAATGGGATTAAATTGAGGAATGTGTTTACAGCGAGCAATGATATTACATTGAGGATTGTGTGTACAGTGAGGAATGGGATTACAATGAGCGATGGATTTAGAGTGAGGAATGGGATTACAATGAGAGATGGGGTTAGAATGAGGAATACAATTAGAATGAGGGCTATGTTGAGAGTGAGGTATGTGATTACAGTGACGGATGACTTTAGAGTGTGAATTGGGATTACAATGAGGGATGTGTTTAGTGTGAGGAATGGGATCACAATGAGGCATGGGTTGAGAGTGAAGAATGGGATTACAATGAGGGATGTGTTCACAGTGAGGAATGGGATTACAATGAGATGATTTACAGTGAGGAATAGAATTTTAATGAGGGATGGGCGTAATATGAGGAATGTGATGACAATGAGGGATGAGTTTAGTACGAGGAATGAGATTACAACAAGTGCTCAGTTTGGATTGAGGAATGGGATTGCAGTGAGAAATGGGATTAAAATGAGGAATGGGATTAGAGTGAGGAATTGCATTACAATGAGAGAAGTGTTTGGAGAGAGCAGTGGGATTACAATGATGGATGGTTTTAGAGTGGGTACTGGGATTACAATGAGAGATGGGTTTAGAGTGAGGAGTGGGATTGCAATGAGCGAGGAGTTTAGAGTGTGGAATGGGATTAGAGTGTGAATGGGCTGACAGTGAGGAATGAGATCAAAGTACGGAAAGGGATTAGAGTGAGGAATGGGATTACGGTCGCGGAATGGGATTACAGTGAGGAATCGGACTACAATTAGCGATGGCTTTACTGTGAGGAATGGGATTACAATGAGGGATGAGGTTAGAATGAAGAATGGGATTACAATGAGGGACGTGTTTAGAGTTAGGAATGATATTACAGTTAGGAATGGGATTACAGTGAGGAATCGGGTTTCAGTGAGGAACATGATTAGAGCAAGGAATGAGATTACAATGCAGAATGGCGTTACAGTGAGGAATCACATTCCAATGAGGAATCGGGTTACAGTGAGGGATCAGGTTACAGTGAGGAATGGAATTACGGGGAAGAATGGGATTACAGTGAGGTATAGGTATACAGCAAGGAATGGGATTACAGTGAGGGATGGGTTTACAGTGAGGGATGGGATTACGGGGAGGAATGGGATGTTGCTGAAGAAATCTATTACAGTAAGGAATAGGAATACAGTGGGGAACTGTATTCCAATGAGGAAAGGGATTAATGATGGTCTGACACTGAAGAATAAGATTCTGGTGAGGAATGAGATTCGAGTGAGGAATGGGATGACTATATTTAATGGCAACACAGTGAGGAATGATATTCCAGTAAGATATGGGATTACAGTAAAGAATGTTTGCAGTGAGGAATAGGATTTCTGTGAAGGATGGGATTGGCACAAGAAATAGGATTGCAGTGAAGAATGAATTTGTTTTGCATTCATGGGATGTGGGCATCACTGGCTAGGCCAGCATTTATTGCCCATCCCTAATTGCCCTTGAGAAGGTGGTGGTGAGCTGCCTTCTTGAACCACTGCAGTCCAGGAGGTGCAGGTACACCCATAGTGCTGTTAGGGAGGGAGTTCCAGGATTTTGACCCAGTGACAGTGAAGGAACGGCGATATATTTCCAAGTCAGGATGGCGAGTGACTTGGAGGGGAACGTCCAGGTGGCGGTGTTCCCATGTGCCTGCTGCCCTTGTCCTTCTGGATGGTAGTGGGTTTGGAAGGTGCTGTCTAAGGAGCCTTGGTGAATTCCTAGAGTGCATCTTGTAGATGGTACACACTGCTGCTACTGTGCGTCGGTGGTGGAGGGAGTGAATGTTTGTGGATGTGGTGCCAATCAAGCGGGCTGCTTTGTCCTGGATGGTGTCAAGCTTCTTGAGTGTTGTGGGAGTTGCATTCATTCAGGCAAGTGGAGAGTATTCCATCACACTCCTGACTTGTGCCTTGTAGATGGTGGACAGGCTTTGGGGAATCAGGAGGTGGGTTATTTGTTGCACTATTCCTAGCCTCTGACCTGCTCTTGTAACCACAATATTTATAAGGCTAGTCCAGTTCAATGTCTGGTCAATGGTAACCCCCAGGATGTTGATACTGGGGCATTCAATCATGGTAACGCCGCTGAACATCAAGGGGCGATGGTTGGATTCTCTCTTGTTGGACATGGTCATTGCCTGACACTTGTGTGGCGCGAATGTTACTTGCCACTTGTCAGCCCAAGCCTGGATATTGCCCAGGTCTTGCTGCATTTGGACATGGACTGCTTCAGTATCTGAGGAGTCACGACTGGTTCTGAACATTGTGCAATCATCAATGAACATCCCCGCTTCTGATATTACGATGGCAGCAAGGCCATTGATGAAGCAGCTGAAGATGGTTGGGCCGAGGACACTACCCTGAGGAACTCCTGCAGTGATGTCCAGCTGAGATGACTGACCTCCAACAACCACAACCATCTTTCTTTGTGCTAGGTATGACTCCAACCAGTTTTGCTAGGTCTCCTTGATGCCACACTCAGTCAAATGCAGCCTTGAAGTCAAGGGAAGTTATTCTCACCTCACCTCGGGAGTTCAGCTCTTTTATCCATGTTTGAACCAAGGCTGAAATGAGGTCAGGAGCTGAGTGACCCTGGCGGAACCCAAACTGAGCATCAGTGAGCAAATTATTGCTAAGCAAGTGCAGTTTGATAGCACTGTTGATGACCCTTTCCATTACTTTACTGATGATGGAGGGTAGACCGATGGTAATTGGCTGGGTTGGATTTGTCCTGCTTTTTGTGTACAGGACATACCTGGGCAATTTTCCACATAGCCGGGTAGGTGCCAGTGTTGTAGCTGTACTGGAACAGCTTGGCTAGGGACACGGCAAGTTCTGGAGCACAAGTCTTAAGTACTATTGTCGGAATATTGTCAGGGCCCATAGCCTTTGCAGTATCCAGTGCCTTCAGCTGTTTGTTGATATCACTTGGAGTGAAACGAATTGGCTGAAGACTGGCATCTGTGATTCTGGGGACCTCCGGAGGAGGCCAAGATGGATCATCCACTCGGCACTTCTGGCTGAAGATTGTTGCAAATGCTTCAGCCTTGGGCGGAATCGTCCGTGCCCATTGGTGTCAGGTGTGTTTGGTGGTGTGAGCAGACAATATGGTGAGAAGGCCAAAAATCGGTTTCACAACATCGTGAAACTAGTTTGCAACTGTCCACTCAGCCAGTTGCTGGCAGGCCGCGTTTCCCGCCATCAGAACCTCATTGTAATACATCAGCATATCGTTATAAGGCCAGCCCACCAGAATCATCCCTCCCACCGCTGTATTGTCCACCCGCGTCAGCGCAATTGCACGCCGACATGTTTTACAACAGCATATCAAGGGCGTGCACTTGGCAGGCTGTACTTAGAGGGGTACTCGGAGATGAATACACAGTAACTTTGCACAGAGTTCGACCGGATCGCCTTTGAACCTCAAGGGTGAGGTGTGTTGGGGGATGGTGCAAGGCCTGCATTTGAAGCGACTGAGGCGTGGAGGCAAGGGCTGCCATGTGGTTGATGTTAGTGCACAAACATGTAAGGTGTGGGGGAGGGAAGCAGCCACACTTTAGGGAAACCTTGTATAAAGTGACCATTCCTCTGGAGCTGAGGCAGTTCAGGTACAGCCACATTAACATACCTGGGGTGAGGCCTCTAGCTTATCTGCCCACTCAAGCAACGCGGAGGCCTGAAAGTGCCACCAGGTACTCCAGATCTTTTCACCACTCAGGCACAGACTGCAAACTAATGAGTGTTTTAGTGGACTGCAGAACAATTAGACAACAGAGAACGTTGTACAATCTCCTTGCTAAAGCTGGCCATGGAGCAGTCACCGGTGGAGGCGCTCACAGACCCTTGCAATGTCAGCATCCCGGTTTGGACCAGTCTCCCCCATGGTTCAAGCTAACAGCGCAGCCTTGCAGTGCAGGCTAGGAGAATGCCTGTGCCTGAGCTGAGAGCACAGTATGCAGTCCAGTGGACGAAGTTGCCCCCAATCGGTCAGGCAGAGGTGGATGGGGTTTTGGGCAGCCATGCAGTGCATTAATCTCTGGCCATTCAAGTGATGGGAGCACTCTGCGGGATGTGTTAAGCGGCCTTCAGACTTAACCAAGAGAGGTTCTTAGAACACCCAAGCTAACCCACATGCCTCACTCTTTCATCCTGCAGGAGGAGTATATCAGGAGCATGGAGCCTGGTGACCTAGCTGTATGCCTCACAGTTTACAGAGAGCGGAGACGAAGGAGAAAAGAGTGACCGAGGCATCTGGATGTGCAGAGGGAGGAGCAGCACCCTCAGGAAGAAGGGGCGGCTGGGGCTCCCACACACACCGCCCAAGAGCCACAGTGAGCTATGGCTGGTTGGCGCCACCCAGGGTCTATAGACACCGCCTTTCATTCCTGCAGATGGCTGAGAACCAGTGTCTCTGAAGATTGCACATGTCTAGGGACCTGGTTGGTCACATCTGCCAGCTGCTGTAGGATTTGGCGCCAAGGGAACATAGAGAGCCTCCATTACCAGTGGCCATGAAAGTGACAACGGTGCTCAATTTTTACACCAGTGGCTCCTTTCAGGGCTCCACAGGCGACCTCTGTGGGATATCACAATCTGCCACCCACAAATGCATCCATGAGGTCACGGATCATCTTCACGAGGGTACACAACTTTGTGCATTTCGCCCGGGACTGGGGCAGCCAGGATGTAACCCTGATTGGATTTGCCCAGATCTCAGGTTTCCAAGAGGTGCAGGGTGTGATCACCTGCCCTCACATGTTGCTCAGACCGTGCAACAAAAAATCAACAATGTCAACAACAAGGGCTTCCACTCACTGAACGTGCAGCTGGTTTGCAACCACCAGAAACGCATCCTGCAGGTGTGCGCACGGTTCCCAGGAAGTGTCCACGACTCCTACATTCTTAGTCGGTCTCAGATCCCTGACATCTTCCAGGGTCCACAGAGGCTGCAGGGTTGGCTCCTTGGGGACAAGGGCTCCCCACAGAGGCCATGGCTGATGACACCCGTGTGGCGGCCTCAGACTGCAGCAGAGCGACGCCATAATGAGACTCATGCTGCAGCTTGTAACTTGGTGGAGCAGACCATCGGGATGCTGCAGATGAGGTTCCGGTGCCTGGATTAGCCTGGTGGAGCCCTGCAATACAGTCCACAGAGGGTGTCACACATCGTCATTGCCTGCTGCACCCTTTACAACCTGGCCCTGCAACGGGGAGAGAAGCTGGCTGAGGAAGAGATGGAGGTCTCCTCTGATGAGGAAGACAGTGATGGGGATGAGGGTGAGGGAGTCCTTGGTGGTGACGATGACGGGGATGAGGCTCTCGCACTGGCCAGACAAGGCATGCGCACTTGGGAGGCCTTCATAGTTGCTAGATTTGTGGGAGATTATGAGGACATGCAGTGAGTAGACACCATAGATCAGTGCATCTGTGAACGTTTGACTCCAGTCTGGCTGATGGCAGCTCACATACCGTCTGTGAGAATGCTACCATCATGGAGGCACAGTGGAGGCCCTAATAGTCACTCAATTCCAAGAGGATGATGACGACATGCAGTGAGGAGAGTCCATAGATCTTCACATAGCCTCAGTCAATGTCTGACTCCTGTCTGGTTGAGGGCAGCTCACTTGCGCTCCATGATCAGGACCATCTCAGAGACACAGCCATGAAACTTTAAAAGCATCTGATGTTGTGTCTGTCTTCAGCACCTGACCCCTTCAGGAGCTGATGCACAGCACCACTGATCGCAGATGCTGGTGTGATGGGGGCCAGCCCCACCTTAAAGGTGCTGAGAGCACACAGAGAGAATGAGAGAACTCTGTGGCACCTGCCCACTACATTCTGGCAGCAATGACCAACACCGCTGAGGTGCAGGCATCAGTAATGTTTCCAGGGAGTGTGAGGCTGGACCATTACTGTGGTCTGAAGGCTGCACAGAGCAAAGGGAGGAGGCCCTGGACTGAGACACCTGCCTTTAGCTTGTGCAGAAAGATTTCACATCTGAGTGATAGGGGTTTAAATTAAAATGGCAGGCGGATGGGAACCTATGCAAGGAGTCAGAGGAGGGGGAATCAAAGACAAGAACAAAAGACAGAAAGTGGAATAAGAAAAGTGATAGTCAGAGAAATCAAGGGCAAGAATCAAACAGGGCCTCAGTGAAAAATAGTGGGAATGGGACAAGTAATGTTATAAAGACAAGTCTTAAGGCTTTGTGCCTTAATGGGAGGAGCATTTGCAATGAAGTGGATGAATTAACCGCGCAAATAGATGTAAACAGGTATGATATGGTCAGTATTACGGAGACATGGCTGCAAGGTGACCAGGGATGGGAACTGAGCATCCAGGGGTATTCAGTATTTAGGAAGGACAGACAAAAAGGAAAAGGCGGTGGAGTTGCATAACTGGTTAAAGAGGCAATTAATGCAATAGTGAGGAAAGATATTAGCTCCGACGATGTGGAATCTGTTTGGATGGAGCTGAGAAACACTAAGGGGCAAAAAACGTTAGTGGGGTTGTATATAGACCCCCAAACTGCTGATGTTGGGAACGGCATTAAACAGGAAATTAGAGACGCATGTAATAAAGGAACATCTGTAATTATGGGTGACTTTAATAAGCATATAGATTGGGCAAATCAAATACCATAGATGAGGAATTCCTGGAGTGAATACGGGATGTTTTTCTGGACCAATACATTGAGGAACCAACAAGAGAACAGGCCATCCTGAACTTGGTATTGTATAATGAGAAAGGAATAATTGGCAATCTAGTTGTGCAAGGCCCCTTGGGGATGAGCGACCATAATATGATAGAATTCTTCATCAAGATGGAGAGTCACGTAGTTGATTCTGAGACTTGGGTCCTGAATCTTAATAAAGGAAACTACGATGGCATGAGGCATGAGTTGGCTATGATGGATTGGGAAACATTACTTAAAGGGATGACGGTGGATAGGCAATGGCAAACATTCAAAGAGCGCATGGGTGAACTGCAACAATTGTTTATTCCTGTCTGGCGGAAAAGTAAAACAGGAAAGGTTTACAAGGGAAATTAGAGATAGCATTAGATGCAAGGAAGAGGCATACAAATTGGCCAGAAAAAACAACAGACCTGAGGATTGGGAGCAGTTTATAATTCAGCAAAGGAGGACCAAGGGATTGATTAAGAAGGGGAAAATAAAGTACGAGTGTAAGCTTGCAGGGAACATAAAAACTGACTGTAAAAGTTTCTATAGGTATGTGAAGAGAAAAAGATTGGTGAAGACAAATATAGGTCCCTTACAGTCAGAAACAGGGGAATTTATAATGGGGAACAAATAAATGGCTGACCAACTAAATACATAACAAAAACAGAATTACCTGGAAAAACTCAGCAGGTCTGGCAGCATCGGTGGAGAAGAAATCAGTTGACGTTTCGAGTCCCCACGACCCTTCAGCAGAACTGAAGTATAGTTAGGAGAGAGGTGAAATATAAGCTGGTCTAAGGTGGGGGGGCGGGGAGAGAGAGAAGTTGAGGGTGGGGTGGTTGTGGGTATAAGCAAGCAGTGATAGGAGAAGATAATCAAAAGATGTCACAGACAAAAGGATCAAAGAGGTGTTGAAGGTGGTGATATTATCTAAGAAAAGTGCTAATTAAGAATGGAAGGCAGGATACTCAAGGTACAGCTCTAGTGGGGGTGGGGTGGAAAGGCTAACAAAGTTTTAGTTTTAGATTTAAAAATAATGGAAATAGGTGGGAAAAGAAGAATCTATATAAATTATTGAAAAAAAAGTGGGAGGGGGAAGAAACGGGGTGGGGATGGGGGGAGGGGGAGTTTAAGATCTGAAGTTGTTGAATTCAATATTCAGCCCGGAAGGCTGTAAAGTGCCTAGTCGGAAGATGAGGTGCTGTTCCTCCAGTTTGCATTGGGCTTCACTGGAACAATGCAGCAAGCCAAGGACAGACATGTGGGCAAGAGAACAGGGTGGAGTGTTAAAATGGCAAGCGACAGGGAGGTTTGGGTCTTTCTTGCGGACAGACCGAAGGTGTTCTGCAAAGTGGTCACCCAGTTTGCGTTTGGTCTCTCCAATGTAGAGGAGACCGCATTGGGAGCAACAAATGCAGTAGACTAAGTTAGGGGAAATGCAAGTGAAATGCTGCTTCACTTGAAAGGAGTGTTTGGGCCCTTGGACGGTGAGGAGAGAGGAAGTGAAGGGGCAGGTGTTGCATCTTCTGCGTGGGCATGGGGAGGTGCCATAGGTGGGGGTTGAGGAGTAGGGGGTGATGGAGGAGTGGACCAGGGTGTCCCGGAGGGAACGATTCCTACGGAATGCCGCCAGGGGGGGTGAAGGGAAGATGTGTTTGGTGGTGGCATCATGCTGGAGTTGGCGGAAATAGCGGAGGATGATCCTTTGAATGCGGAGGCTGGTGGGGTGATAAGTGAGGACAAGGGAGACCCTATCATGTTTCTGGGAAGGAGGAGAAGGCGTGAGGGCGGATGCGCGGGATATGGGCCGGACACGGTTGAGGGCCCTGTCAACGACCGTGGGTGGAAAACCTCGGTTAAGGAAGAAGGAGGACATGTCAGAGGAGCTGTTTTTGAAGGTAGCGTCATCAGAACAGATGCGACGGAGGCGAAGGAACTGAGAGGATGGGATGGAGTCCTTACAGGAAGCGGGGTGTGAGTAGCTGTAGTCGAGGTAGCCGTGGGAGTCGGTAGGCTTGTAATGAATATTGGTGGATAGTCTATCATCAGAAATTGAGACAGAGAGGTCAAGGAAGGAAAGAGAAGTGTCAGAGATGGACCATGTGAAAATGATGGAGGGGTGGAGATTGGAAGCAAAATTAATACATTTTTCCAGGTCCCGACGAGAGCATGAAGCAGCACCAAAGTAATCATCGATGTACCGGAGAAAGAGTTGTGGGAGGGGGCCGGAGTAGGACTGGAACAAGGAATGTTCCACATACCCCATAAAGAGACAGGCATAGCTGGGGCCCATGCAGGTACCCATAGCCACACCTTTTATTTGGAGGAAGTGAGAGGAGTTAAAGAAGAAATTGTTCAGTGTGAGAACAAGTTCAGCCAGACGGAGGAGAGTAGTGGTGGATGGGGATTGTTCGGGCCTCTGTTCAAGGAAGAAGCTAAGGGCCCTCAGACTATCCTGGTGGGGGATGGAGGTGTAGAGGGATTGGACATCCATGGTGAAGAGGAAGCGGTTGGGGCCAGGGAACTGGAAATTGTTGATGTGACATAAGGTGTCAGAGGAATCACGGATGTAGGTGGGAAGGGACTGAACAAGGGGAGAGAGAAGGGAGTCAAGATAACGAGAAATGATACTTTGGTTCTGTCTTCACAAAGGAGAACACAAATAACATACCAGAAATGTTGGGGAACACAGGGTTTAGTGAGAGGGAGGAACTGAAAGAAATCAGTATTAGTAGGGAAATGGTGTTGGGGAAATTGATGGGATTGAAGGCTGATAAATCCCCGGGGCCTGATAATCTACATCCCAGAATACTTAAGGAAGTGGCTCTAAGAAATAGTGGATGCATTGGTGGTCATCTTCCAAGATTCTATAGACTCTGGAACAGTTCCCACAGATTGGAGGGTAGCTAATGTAACTCCACTATTTAAAAAGGGAGGCAGGTAGAAAACGGAATTTTTGACCAGTCAGCCTGATGTCGGTAGTGGGGAAAATTCTGGAGTCCATTATAAAAGAATTTTTCGAGGATGTAACTAGTAGAGTTGAAGAGGGGGAGCCAGTGGATGTGGTTTATTTGGACTTTCAGAAGGCTTTCAACAAAGTCCCACATAAGTGATTGGCGTATAAAATTAAAGCGCATGGGATTGGGGGTAGTGTATTGATATGGATAGAAAACTGGTTGGCAGACAGGAAAAAAAGAGTAGGAATAAACGGGTCTTTTTCTGAATGGCAGGCAGTGACTAGTAGGGTACCACAGGGATCGGTGCTGGGATCCCAGTTATTCACAATATATATTAATGATTTAGATGAGGGAATTAAATGTAATATCTCCAAATTTGCAGATGACACAAAGCTGAGTGGGAGGGTGAGCTGTGAGGAGGATGCAGAGATGCTTCAGTGTGATTTGGACAAGCTGAGTGAGTGGGCAGATGCATGGCAGATGCAGTATAATGTGGATAAATGTGAGGTTATCCATTTTGGTAGCAAAAACAGGAAGGCAGATTATTATCTGAATGGCTTTAAATTGAGAGAGGGGAATGTGCAATGAGACCTGGGTGTCCTTGTACACCAGTCACTGAAGGTAAGCATGCAGGTGCAGCAGGCAGTAAAGAAGGCAAATGGTATGTTGGCCTTCATAGCCAGAGGATTTGAGTGCAGGAACAGGGATGTCTTGCTGCAATTGTACAGGGCCTTGGTGAGACCACACCTGGAATATTGTGTGCAGTTTTGGTCTCCTTATCTGAGGAAGGATGTACTTGCTATAGAGGGAGTGCAGCGAAGGTTTACCCAACTGATTCCTGGGATGGCGGTACTGACATATGAGGAGAGATTGAGTCGATTAGGATTATATTCACTGGAGTTCAGAAGAATGAGGGGGGATCTCATAGAAAACTATAAAATTCTAACAGCACTGGACAGGGTAGATGCAGAAAGAATGTTCCCGATGGTGGGGGAGCCCAGAACCAGGGGTCACAGTCTGAGGATATGGGGTAGACCATTTACTGAGATGAGGAGAAATTTCTTCACCCAGAGAGTGGTGAGCCTGTGGAATTCATTACCACAGAAAGTAGTTGAGACCAAAATATTGTATGCTTTCAAGAAGGAGTTAGATATAGCTCTTGGGGCGAAAGGGATCAAAGGGTATGGGGGGAAAGCAGGAGCAGGCTATTGATTTGGATGATCAGCCATGATCATAATGAATGGCGGAGCAGGCTCGAAGGGCCGAATGGCCAACTGCTTCTTCTATTTTCTATGTTTCTATGTAACACTGCTCATCAGGACAAGGAGCCACAGGCAGGGAGACATTCTTAGGAGTTTATTGACAATAGTGAACATTATGTACAAGTGATCAACAACTGTGCGCAAGCTGTGCAACTACTTTTACCTAACTTTCCTAACCCTGCCACTACATCTTGGTGCAGTAACATCCACAGAAGAGGTGGAGGCAGCCTGCTGACTGTGATGCCCTGTCTGTGATGACCTTGGCGGGTGTCCTCTGGAGGGCCGAGACTTGGAGGGCCCCGGCATGCTTTCAGGGTCCTGTTGTGTGGCAGTGGCCCCCTCCTCGGCCTGTGGAGCTGGAGCTGCTGAGGTCACAGGAAGAGGGTATTCGGATGGGCCAGTCACTCCCAGAGTCACCTGGATGGATGGTCCCGGAGTGTGCACCTGCTGATCCTCCTCCCTATGGGTGCCCGAGGGCCCCTGGCTGACTTCTTGAGGGGAAGGGGTGCCAGGCATCCCTCTTGCATTGGCACTGTTGGAGGCCAACTTTGGCGTCAGCGATGGAGTTGAGCCCGTGCAGCAGTGCAGGAGCGACGTCCTGGACCAAGGTCTCCATGCCCGCCATCATCCTATCAATGTTGACCTCAGTGCGTTGCAATGCCGGCGCTATCACCTCAGCCTGAAGACGGACGGACTCCTCCATCGTGCCTTGCAACCAGAGGAGTGTAGCGGACATCCCTTCCTGATGTGCCCGCGCTTGCCTTTACAGCTCCAGCAACTGTGACATGAGTCCAGAGGCTCAGCTCGGACTCAGCAACGTTCTGGCCTCCAGCAGTCCTCCAAGTGCCGGGGACCTGGGAAGTCCCTGCCGCCGCCTGCTGTGGATCAGACAGTGCGACGTGCTCACCAGATTGTTATTCCGAGGCTACTCTAAAGCTAGGTCCCACCGAGGTGTGTGTCTCTCCGCTGGTGGAGAGTGTGGGTGAGCGCTGTGACAGGACCTCAGGGAGGGTGCCTCCAGATTCCTTTTCAGAGGTTTTTTTGGGGCTTAATTGGAAGCCCTGGGTCATGGACTCTGTTGGCTGTTTCCCAGATGTGCCTGTTAAAGCAAGGAGAGATAATTAGTGCATGGCAGTGGCTTGTGAAAGAGGACATATCACTCTCAGCATGGTTGTCTGATGGATGTTGCACTGCTGGATCCTCACTTAGGAGAGCAGCACCGACCTCACCGTCAGCACAGGACTGGTCCAAGTCATCACCGGCCAGCTGGATGGCTCTGTTTTCAAAGTCTGTGAGGACCCTGATTTCGGGCATTCCTCCACCAGTCTGTGGAGTCTCTCTCTTGTCATGTGCCAGCTTGTCCTGCATGGATAGAGATGGAGAGAGGTCAAGCAGAGTGCCTGCCAGACCAGATGATAAGCATGCCTGGCCTGTGTGGGTGGTGAGTGGTCACATGGACGGGATGAGGACAATGGCGGTGAATGTGAGAGAGTGAATGGTGATGTCCCTTGCACTGACAGTGAGTGAGGGCCCTGTGGATGTGTGATGGGTTTGAGAGTGTGTGAGTTGAGAGTAATGAGAAGAGTGATTTACCCTGGCAGAATAGAGGAGCTCATTCATCCCCTTGCGGCACTGCGTGGCTGTCCTCTTTTGCAGGGCATTGGCACTGACCACTGCTACTATCGCCTCCCAAACCGGGTTGGTGACTTTCCTGCCCCTTCTGCAGTCAGAGTGGGGCTAAAGGACATCATGGCGGTACTCCGCTGTGTCCAAAAGATACTCGAGGGATGGATCACTAAATCAGGGGGCTGCAGTCATCTTGCCTTTCGGGGCCATGTGATCCGTGCAGCAGACGTGGGCTGGAAACACTGAGAAGTGTGCGCGCGGCTGCACTTTAGATACGGCGCCTTGAGTGATGAAGTGGCTGGTGACAGCGTAGCGGGTGAATGAGAGCCCGCCCACCATCGAAATGGCATGTTTTCTGGGAATGCATAATTAATACGGCGGGATTGGGACAGTACGGCGTGAGAAGCCGCCATTGCAGCCGGCGGGAAAAATGTCATATTACCGACCCGGTACCGGACTCCGTGCAAATCTGGGATGATTTTGCCCTTGTCTTATGCTGGGCCTCTCCATCATTGAGGATGGGGATATTTGTGGAGCCTCCTCCTCCAGTGAGTTGTTTAATTGTCTACCACCATTCACAACTGGATGTGGCAGGACTGCAGAGTTTAGATCTGATCCGTTGGTTGTGGGATTGCTTAGCTCTGTCTATCATTTGCTGCTTATTCTGTTTGGCACACAAGTAGTCCTGTGTTATAGCTTCACCAGGTTGACACCTCATTTTAGGTATGCCTGGTGCTGCTCCTGGCATGCCCTCCTTCATTGAACCAGGGTTGATCCCCTGGCTTGATGGTAATGGTAGAGTGGGGGATATGCTGGGCCATGAGGTTACAGATTGTGTTCGAGTACAATTCTGCTGTTGCTGATGGCCAACAGCACCTCATGGATGCCCAGTCTTGAATTGCTAGATTTGTTCGAAATCTATCCCAGCTACAGTGAGGAATAGGATTAATGTGAGGAATGGGATGGGAGCAATAGGATTAGAATGAAGAATGGGATTAGAGTGAGAAATGGGATAAATCTGAGGAATGGGATTAGAGTGCGAAATGGGATTAGTGTGAGGAATGGGATTAGATTTAAGAATGGGATTAGTGTGAGGCATGGGATAAGATTTAAGAATGGGATTAGTGTGAGGAATGGGATTAGATTTAAGAAAGGAATAGAGTGAGTAATGGGATTAGATTTAAGAATGGGATTAGTGTGAGGAATGGGATTAGTGTGAGGCATGGGATTAGATTTAAGAATGGGATTGGAGTGAGGAATGGGATTATAGGTGGAATGGGACTAGAGTAAGGAATGGGATTTGAGTGAGGAATTAAATTAGAGTGAAAAATGGGATTAGTGCAAGGAATGGGATTAGAGTGAAGAATGGGGTTAATGTGAGCAGAGGCGGTGGTGTATTGGTAATGTCACATGCCTAGTAATCCAAAGGCCCAACCAAATGCTCTGGAGACAAGGGTTCAAATCCCAACATGGCAGCTGGTGGAATTTAAATTCAGTTCATGAATCTGGATGACCATGAAATGATTGTTATAAAAACCCATCTGGGTCACTAATGTCCTCCAGGGAAGGAAATTTGTTGTCCTTACCTGATCTGGCCTACAGGTGACTCCAGACCTACAGCAATGTGGTTGACGTTCAGTTGTATCAAACCACTATGAAGTCTAAAAGAAATGAAACTGGACAGACCACATGGCATCAACCTAGGCACCGGAAATGTCAATGGCACCTGTAACCCTGTCGATCCTGCAAAGTCCTCCTCAGTAGCATCTGGGGGCTAGTGCCAAAATTGGGAGAGCTGTCTCACAGACTAGTCAAGCAACAGCCTGACAGAGTCATCCTCTCAGAATCATACCTTACAGATAATGTCCCAGACACCACCATCACCATCCCTGGGTATGTACTGTCCCACCGGCAGGACAGTCCCAGCAGAGGTGATGACAGAGTGGTATACAGTCGGGAGGGAATTGCCTTCATGGCCCCATGAAGTCTCATGGCATCAGGTCAAACATGGGCAAGGAAACCTCCTGCTGATTACCACGTAGCACCCTCCCTCAGCTGATGAATCAGTATCCTTCATGTTGAACACCACTTGGAGGAAGCACTGAGGGTGGAAAGGATGCAGAATGTGCTCCGGGTGGGGGACTTCAATGTCCATCACTAAGAGCGGCTCGGTAGCACCACTACTGACCAAGCTGGCCGATATAGCTGCTACACTAGGTCTTCAGCAGGTGGCAAGGGAACCAACAAGAGGGAAATACATACTTGACCTCATCCTCACCAACCTGCCTGCCGCCAATGCATCTGTCCACGACAATATTGGTAGGAGCGACCACCGCGCGCAGTCCTTGTGAAGATAAAGTCCTGTCTTCACATTGAGGTTACCCTCCGCTCTCACCGTGCTAGATGGGATAGATGTCAAACAGATCTGGGAATCTAGGAACTCAGAACTAGGAATCAATTAGCAGCAGCAGAATTGTATACAACCACAATCTGTAACCTCATGTCCCGGCATATCCCCCACTCTACCGTTACCATTAAGCCAGGGGATCAACCCTGGTTCAATGAAGAGTGCAGGAGGGCATGCCAGGAGCAGCACCAGGCATACCTAAAAATGAGGTGTCAACCTGGTGAAGCTACAACACAGGATTACTTGCATGTCAGACAGTAAAAGCAGCAAGTGATAGGCAGAGCTAAGCGATCCCACAATCAATGTACCAGACCTGAACTCTGCAGTCCTCCCACATCCAGTCGTGAATGGTGTTGGACAATTAAACAAGTCACTGGAGGAGGTGGTTCCATAGATAAAGGATTACAGTGAGGAAAGAAATTACAGTGAGGAATGGGATGGAAGTGAGTAATGATTTTAGAGTGAGAAATGGGATTACGGTGAGGAATGGCATGAGATTGAGGAATGGGGGTTACAATGAGGAACAGGATCACAGTAAGGAACGGGATCACGGTGAGGAACGTGATTACAATGAGGAAAGGGATTACAATGAGGAACGGGATTACGGTGAGGAACAGGATTACAATCAGGAACGGGACGATGATGAGGAATGGGATCACGGTGAGGAACGGGATCAGAGTGAGGAACGGGATTACAATGAGGTACAGGATCACGGTGAGGAACGGGATCGTAGTGAGGAACGGGATTACAATGAGGAACGGGGACACAGTGAGGAACGCGATTATGGTGAGGAACGGGGTCACGGTGAGGAATGGGATTACGGTGAGGAACCAGGTGACGGTGAGGAACAGGGTCACAGTGAGGAACGGGGTCACGGTGTGGAACGGGGTTACGGTGAGGAACGGGATCAAGGTGAGAACAAAGAGAACAAAGAACAAAAGAAAATACAGCACAGGAACAGGCCCTTAAGCCCTCCAAGCCTGTGCCGATCATATTGCCTGTCAACTAAAACATTTTGCACTTCCGGGGTCCATATCCCTTTGTTCCCATCCTATTCATGTATTTGTCAAGCTACCTCTTAAAAACCACTATCGTACCTGCTTCCACCACCTCTTCTGGCAGCAAATTCCAGACACACACTACCCTCTGTGTAAAAAACTTGCCCCACACATCCCCTCTAAAGTTTTCTCCTCTCACCTTAAATCTATGTCCCCTAGTAATTGAATCTTCCACCCTGACTATCTACTCTGTCCATGCCACTCATAATTTTGTAAACTTCTATCAAGTCGCCCCTCAATCTCAATCGCTCTAGTGAGAACAATCCGAGTTTCTCCAACCTCTCCTCATAGCTAATAACCTCCAGACCAGGCAGCATCCTGGTAAACCTCCTCTGCACCCTCTCCAACGCCTCCATATCCTTCTGGTAATGTGGCGACCAGAATTGCACGCAATATTCCAATTGTGGCCTAACCAAGGTTCTATACAGCTGCAGCATGACTTCCCAGCTTTTATACTCAATACCCCTGCCAATGAAGGCAAGCATGCCATATGCCTTCCTGACTACCTTATCCACCTGCGTTGCCACTTTCAGTGACCTGTGGACCTGTACACCCAGATCCTTCTGCCCGTCAATGCACTTAAGGGTTCTGCCATTTATTGTATAATTCCTGCCTGTATTAGACCTTCCAAAATGCATTACCTCGCATTTGTCCGGATTAAACTCCATCTGCCATTTCTCTGCCCAAGTCTCCAACCGATCTATATCCCGTTGTATCCTTTGACAATCCTCTTCACTATCTGCAAATCCTCCAACCTTAGTGTCGTCTGCAAACTTACTAATTAGCCCAGTTACATTTTCCTCCAAATCATTTATGTATACTACAAACAGCAAAGGTCCCAGCACTGATCCTTACGGAACTCACAGTGGAGTCACAGCTCTCCATTCAGCAAAGCATCCTTCCACTGCTACCCTCTGTCTTCTATGACCAAGCCAATTCTGTATCCATCTTGCCAGCGCACCTCTGATCCCGTGCGACTTTACCTTCTGTACCAGTCTGCCATGAGGGACCTTATCAAAGGCCTTATTGAAATCCATGTATATAACATCCACTGCCCTTCCATCGTCGATCATCTTTGTCACTTCCTCGAAAAACTCGATCAAGTTAGTGAGACATGAACTCCCCTTCACAAAACCATGCTGCCTCTCACTAATACGCCCATTTGCTTCCAAATGATAGTAAATCCTGTTACCAAGAATCTTCTCCAATAATTTCCCTACCATTGACGTAAGGCTCACCGGCCTGTAATTTCCTGGATTATCCCTGCTACCCTTCTTAAACAAAGGAACAACATTGGCCATTCTCCAGTCCTCTGGGACCTCACCTGTAGCCAGTGAGGATACAAAGATTTCTGTCAAGGCCCCAGCAATCTCCTCCCTTGCCTCCCTCAGTACTTTGGGGTAGATCCCATCTGGCCCTGGGGACTTATCCATCTTAATATTCTTCAAGATGCATAACAACTCTTTTTTGATCTCAACATGATCCAGGCTACCTACACACTCTTCCCTAGACAAATCAACCGCTAAGTCCTTCTCTTTGGTGAATACTGATGAGAAATACACATTTAGTATCTCTCCCATTTCTTCTGGCTCCACACACAGATTCCCACCTCTATCCCTGAGTGGGCTTACCCTTTCCCTGGCTACCCTCTTGTTTTTTACATATGTACAAAAGGCCTTGGGACTTTCCTTAATCCAGGTTGCCAATGACTTTTCATGACCCTTTTAGCCCTCCTGACTCCTTGCTTAAGTTTCTTCCTACTTTCTTTATATTCTCCACGGGCTTCATCTGTTCCCAGCCTTCTAGCCCTTACGAATGCTTCCCTTTGCTTTTTGACTAATCTCACAATATCCTTCGTTATCCAAGGTTCCTGAAACTTGTCATGCTTATCCTTCATCCTAGCAGGAACATGCCGGTCCTGAATTCTTATCAACTGACGTTTGAAAGCCCCCCACATGTCAGTTGTTGATTTGCCCTCAAACATCCAGTCTAGATTCCTCAGTTCCTGCCTAATATTGTTATAATTAGCCTTCCCCCAATTAAGCACCTTAACCCAATGACTCCTGTTATCCTTATCCACCAGTACTTTGAAACTTACTGAATTATGGTCACTTTTCCCGAAATGCTCCCCTATTGAAACTTCGACCACCTGGCCGGGTTCATTCCCTAATACCAGGTCCAGTATTGCCCCTTCCCTAGTTGGTCTATCTACATATTGTCTCAGGAAGCCCTCCTGGATGCACCTTACAAATTCTGCACCATCTAAACCCCTAGCAGTAAGTGATTCCCAGTCAATATAGGGAAAGTTAAAATCACCCACTACAACAACCCTATTGCTTTTACATCTTTCCAAAATCTGCTTACATAACTGTTCCTCAATCTCCCGCCGGCAATTGGGAGGCCTATAGTAAACCCCCAACATTATGACTGCACCCTTCCTATTCCGGAGCTCTACCCATATTGTCTCGCTGCATGAGCCCTCCGAGGTGTCCTCCTGTCGTACAGCTGTGATATTCCCCTTAACCAGCAGTGCAACTCCCCCACCTCTTCTACATCCCTCTCTATCCTGCCTGAAACATCTAAATCCCGGAACGTTTATCTGCCAATCCTGTCCATCCTTCAACCAAGTCTCTGTAATAGCAATAACATCATAGTCCCAAGTACTAATCCAAGCTCTGAGCTCATCTGCCTTGCCTGTTATACTTCTCACATTGAAACAAATGCATTTCAGACCTCCAGTCCCACTGTGTTCAGTAATTTCTCCCTGCCTGCCCTTCCTCTTAGTCCTACTGGCCATATTCCCTGGTTCCCAGTCATTTATTTCACCTGCTGACCTATTGCTCTGGTTCCCACCCCCTGCCATACTAGTTTAAACCCTCCCGAGTGACACTAGCAAACCTCACAGCCAGGATATTGGTGCCCCTCCAGTTTAGATGCAACCCGTCCTTCTTGTACAGGTCCCACCTCCCCCGGAAGAGATCCCACTGATCCAGATATCGGAAACCCTCCCTCCTACACAATCTGTTCAGCCACGTGTTCAGCTGCACTATCTTCCTATTTCTAGCCTCACTGGCACGTGGCATAGGGAGTAATCCTGAGATTACAACCGTAGAGGTCCTGTTTTTTAACTTTCTGCCTAACTCCCTGAACTCCCGCTGCAGGGCCTCGTCACTCTTCCTGCCGATGTCGTTAGTGTCAATGTGCACCACGACCTCTGGCTGTTCTCCCTCCCCATTCAGAATGTCCCGTACCCGATCAGAGACATCCTGGACCCTGGCACCAGGGAGGCAACTTACCATCTGGTGTCTCTTTCACAACCACAGAAGCGCCTATCTGAGCCCCTGACTATAGAGTCCCCTATGGCAATCGCTCTTCTGTGCTTTGACCCCCCCTGCTGAACAACAGAGACAGCTGTGGTGCCACTGCTCTGGCTACTGCTGTTGTTTTCCCCTGATAGGCCATCCCCCCCAACAGTATCCAAAATGGTATACCTGTTAGAGAGGAGGACAGCCACAGGGGATTTCTGCACTGACTACCTGCCCCTTCTAGCGGTCACCCATCTATCTGTCTGTACCTTGGGTGTGACCACGTCTCCAAAACTCCTGTCTATGGTGCTTTCCGCCACCTGAATGCTCCTAAGTGCATCCAACTGCTGCTCCAACCGATCCATGTGGTCTGTGAGGAGCTGCAATTGGGTACGCTTCCTGCAGATGTAGTTGTCCGGGACACTTGAAGCATCACAGATTTCCCACATCCCACAGGTGAAGCACTTCACCCCAGCAACTGCCATTTCTAGAACTACTTAATAAATTAATTTAAATCTAATAACTGCTTATTGACTCCTTATTAACTATACGTTGCTAGGGCTAGATTTCTACTATAAATGCTAAATTCTAAGAACAGTAATCCCCTGATTCTGGTCTAGATACCCTCTACTTATTAATTAAATGATTAATTTATTTGGTTTAATTAGTTTAACAATGTTTGAGTTTCAAATTCAGTGTAGATTCTCTACCAGCCAATCAGGTCACAGATTTACCATGACGCCACTTTTAATTTATTTCTTTTTTTTTAAGACCCAAGGTCCGCGAATCCCCGAGGTAAGGTTTTTATACTCACCTCTCTGGAACTCTGCCCTCCGACTCTGCTTCCCTGGAACCCTTCTCGCGTTCTTTTATCCTGTGTCTCCGCCGCTCTCCTTGTGAGGAATAGGATTTCAGTGAGGAATGATTTTAGAGTGAGGAGTGGGATTACAATGAGGTATGGGATTACAGTGAGGATTGCAATTTTTGAGGAATGAGACTAGAGTGAAGAATTGTATTACAGTGAGGAATGGGCTTGGAGTGAGGAATATGATTGCAATGATGAATGGGGTTATGGTGATGAATAGGATTATAGTGAAGAATATGATCACAGAATCACACAATTTTAATGGCACAGAAGGAGGCCATTTGGTCCATCATGTCAGCACCGATGCTCCAAATGAGCATTTTGACCTACTGCCATCGCCCTGTCTATTCCCCGTACCCTTGCACGTTGTTTCTGTTCAAATAATCATCTAATGTCCTCTTGAATGCCTCGATTGAACCTGCTTCCATCACACTTCCAGGCAATGCATTCCAGACCTGAACCACTCATTGTGTGAAAGTCTTTTCTCATGTCACATTTGCTTGTTTTGCAAATCATTTAAAATCTGTGCCCTCTCATTCTTGATCCTTTCACGAGCGGGAACAACTTCTCCCTATCTACTCTGACCAGCCCCCTCATGATTTTGAACGTCTCTATCAAATCTCCTCTTAGCCTTTGTCTCTCTAAGGGGAACAGTCCCAACCTCTCCAATCTATCCTCATAGCTGAAGTTTTTTACCCCTGGAACCATTCTTGTAAGCCTCTTCTGCACTCTCTCCAATGCGTTCACATCCTTCCTCTAATGTGGTGCCCAGAACTGTAAACAATACTCCAGCTGAGGTCTAATGAGTGTCTTATATAAATTCAGCATAATCTCCCTTATCTTGTACTCTATGACCCTATTAATGCTTTATTAACTGCTCTCTCCACCTGTGCTGCCACCTTCAATGATCTATGCACATATACATCGAAGTCTTTCTGCTCCTGCACCCCCTTCAAAATTTCACCCATTATTTTATATTGTTTGTCCATGTTCTTCCTACCAAAATACATCATCTCACACTTCTCCACATTGAACTTCATCTGTCACCTACCTGTCCACTCTACCAACTTGCCTGTGTCCTCTTGAAGTTCCACACAGTCCTCCTCGCAATTTACAACACTCCCAAGCTTTGTATCAAACTTTGAAATTGTCCCCTGCACACCAAGATCTAAATCATTAATATATATATCAGGAAAAGCAAGGGTCCCAATACCGACCCCTGGGGAACTCCGCTACAAACCTTCCTCCAGCCCGAAAAATATTCATTGACCATTACTCTCTGCTTCTTATTTTTCAGCCAATTTTGTATCCATGTTGCTGCTGTCCTTTTTATTCCATGAGCAATAACGTTTCTCACAAGTCTGTTGTGTGGTACTGTATCAAATGCCTTTTGAAAGCCCATATACACCACATCAATAGCATTACCCTCATCGACCTTTTCTATTACCTCTTCAAAAAACTCCAGCAAGTTAGTTAAACACAATTTCCCCTTTAGAAATCCACGCTGGCTCTTCCTTATCAACCCATATTTTTCCACGTGACTACTAATTCTATCCCGAAGAATTGTTTCTAGAATCTTGCCCACCGCTGAAGTTAAACTGACTGGTTTGTAATCTGGGTTTATCCTTACAACCTTTTTGAACAAGGGCGTAATGTTTGCAATTCTCAAGTCCTCTGGCACCTCCCCCGAGTCTAGGGAAGACTGAAAATTTATTGTCAGTGCCCCTGCAATTTCTACTCTCACTTCCTTGGATGCAAACATCCAGTACCAACAGTCTAATTCCTTGGTAAAAATGGATGCAACGTATTCATTTAATACCTCAGCCATGGCCCCTTCGTCCATGTGTAAATTCCCTTTTAGGTCCCTACTCTTCCTTTTACCGCCCTTCACTATTTATATGCCAATAGAAGACTTTGGGATTCCCCTTTATGTTGGCTGTCAGTCTTTTCTCATAACTCCTCTTCGCTTCTCTAATATGCTTTTTCACCTCCCCTCTGAACCTTCTGTATTCTCTTGGTTCTCAAATTATATTTTCTACCTGACACCTGTCATAAGCACACTTTTTCTTCTTTATCTTAATTTCAATCTCCTTTTTCATCCAGGGAGCTCTGGATTTGTTTGCCCTACCTTTCCCTTTCGATAGAATTAATGTGATCAAATGATTAATGTGAGGAATGGGATTAGAGTGAGGAATGGGATTAGAATGAAAAATCCCATTGGATTTTTTTATTTGTTCAAAGAATATGGGTATCGCTGGCTAGAACAGCATTTATTGCTCATCCCTAGTTGCCCTTGAGAAGGTGGTGGTGAGCTGCCTTCTTGAACAGCTGCAGTCCCTGACCCACAGGAATGGTTTTACACTGATGAGCAGGATTACAGTGAAGAATGGAGTTACAGTCAGGAATATAATTAGTGGCTTTCCTTAATTCTTCACTGAAGTGACTGTTCATTTTGTCCTGAATTATCATCTCTAAAAGCTTTTCCACCACTGAAGTTGAATTGACTGGCTTCTAGTTGCTGGGCTTATCTTTACACTCTTTTTTGAACAAGGGTATAATATTTGCAATTCTCCAATCCTGTATTTCAGGAGGATTGGAAAATATGACCAATGCATTCACAATTTTCACCCTTACTTCCCTCAGTACCCTCGGATGCATCTGAGCCTGTCCCAATGATTTGTTAACTTTAAGTCTTTATCAATTTACCATCCAAGATCTCAGCTATCTCCTCTTTCACTATGACTCTGGTGCATCTTCTTCCCTGACAAAAACAGATGCAAAGTATTCACTTAGTGCCTCAGCCATACCCGCTGCCTCCATGTGTAAATCCCATTTTAGGTCCCTAATTGGACCCACTCCTCCTTTTACTAATTTTGCCTATAGAAAGCTTTTGGATTTCCTTTCATGTTAGCTGCCAGTTTCACCTCATACTCTCTCTCTGCTTATCTTATTTCTTTTCTCAATTCCCCTCTGAACTTTCTATATTCAGCCTGATTCTCATTTGTTATCAACCTGTTATACACAATATTTTTCTGCTTTAACTTACTTTCCATCTAGGGAGTTTTGGATTTGTTTGCCCTATCTTTCTCCTTGGAAATGCACCTTGACTATACTCAAACTATCTCCTCTTTAAAGGCAGCCCATTGTTAGATTACAGTTTGGCTTGCCAATCATAGATTCCAATTGACATAGGCTAGATCTGTTCTCACACAACTGAAATTGACCCTCTTCAATTAATTATGTTTCCTCTGGATTGTTCCATGTCTTTTTCTAACTTAAACCTTATGCTGTCATGATCATTGTTCCCTAAATATCCCTCAGCCAACACTTGATCCATTTGATCCACCTCATTCCCCAAAACCAGATCCAGCAATACTTCCTTCCGGGATGGATTAGAAACATATTGATGTAGAAAATTATCCTGAATACACCTCAAACTCTTCTCCACCCGCACCCACTGTCTTATACACTATTGCTGTATATTACGGTAATTAAGTCCCCCATAGTTTTTTTCTCACCTCTCTAATTCCCCTGCGATTTCATTCTTCTATACCCTTTCCACTAGTTGATGGTTAAAGAATACACCCAGTAGTGTAATCGCATCTCTGTTGTTTCTTAGCTCTAACCAAAAACATTCTATCCTTGACCCCTCTGGGATATCCTCTCCCTCCAGTACTGTAATGCTTTTCTTAATCAGAAATATCCTCCCCCTTTCTTTGCTTCCCTATCTTTCCTGAACACCTTGTATTCAAAAATATTTAATACCCAGTCCTGTCCATTTTTTGAGTCAGGTCTCCATTTTCACCATGTTTGTATGTGGATACCAGCACCTGCAGCTCACCAACCTTTTTTATCCACCCTCTGTGCATTCACATCCATGCACTGTAACCCTAATTTAGACCTTATTGTATTCCCTCTTCCTCTGGTCCCACCTAAAACCTTCTTATTTCCTATTCCAGTGCTATCAGTCTCTCCGAATCATTTGTATACCTTGTTCCTCCTTTCTACTGTTACATTCTGACTCCAACCTCACTGTCAAGTTATTTTAAACCCTCCCCAACAGCACTAATAATCACCCCTCAGGGATATTGGTCCCAGCTCTCTGTCTGCACAGGTTCCATGTCTTCCAGAGCCAGTACCAAATTCCCAGGAATCTGTAGCCCTCCCTCACATACCATCTCTCCAGCCACACATTCATCTGCTTTATCCTTCTGTTTTTATACTCAGCTGCGCATGCTAATGAGTCATCTGGAGATGGCCACTTTTAAGATCCTGCTTGCTAGCTTCCTTCCTCTCTCCCTAAAATCTGCCTGCACCCTCGCAGGGTGTTCTGCAGCCCCTCAGTGACATCCTTCACCTTGCCACTAGAGGCAACACACCACTCTGGATTCATGTCTGCAGTAAAACCACTCTGTTCCCCTAACTATAGAATTCCCAATCACTTTTTCTTTCCCGCTTTTGCTCCTGCCTCCTGTAGAGCTGAGCCACTTTGTTCTGACTGCATTCCCCAGCTGAACCATCATTTTCACCAGTATTCAGGGGACTCCTGCACAACCTGTTGATCCGCCTTGACTATCTAGTGGCCATCCTTTCCCTCTCTACCTGCACTCTGTTAAGCTATGGTGTGACTACATCCAGAAATATGCTATGCATAAAACTTTCAGCTTTATAGTTGCACAGGAATGATTCTAGCTGCTCAAGTTCCAAAGCCCAGAGCTTAAGTTGTTCCAGTTGATCACTCCCCTCATGTGGTTATCCATGGATATCCTGGAGCTTCCTGGAGTTCCCACATGGAACAGGAGTGTACTCCACAGGACTAAAACACCCCACCATTCCTCTATTTAATGGACTATTAAGTGACTTAAAACTTAAATAAATAAAGAATCAATGGCGACTCACCAATCAGCTGCTTTCCTTGAATTACATCACTTTATTTCCTCAGAGGTTAACTTAAATGATTGGAGTTTACGCTTTATATATTGATATTTCTATATAGATTATACTAATCAAAGTCCTCCACAAACCTTCCCACCGCAGTTTTACTCAGGGAAGAGGCAGAAAGGTGGCAGGGTGCCCACAAGCCACCCTCTCTCCCAATTAAAGGCTCCCCACTCCTTCCGCCACCAAACGTGCTGTGGGGGTGGGAAGGCATAAAATTCTGCCGACAAATACTGATCCTTGCCGTAGCCAGCTGGTTATAATCTGCCAACCTAGCTGTCCTCCATTTAACCCCACTCTCTGACTTCTATCCATTAACCAATTCTCAAGTCATGCTAATATCTTGTGGCAATACCAAGAGGTCCAGGGTCTGGTGCTGGGAGCCAATGGGTGAGCAGTTTTCCCTCTGAACCCAGAGTGCTCCTTCACAGTGCTGAGTGGGGAGAGGCTTCAAAATGTCACATCTACTCCTGGTGTTGCCATTTTTTCAGCCTGGGCTTACTGCAGCTATCAGCCTGATCAGAAAGGTGACGTGTTTGAATAACAGTGAAAATTCAATCAGAGAATCACAGCTTTACAGTTTGAACTGAGATTTTTACTGGGAGCCCTATCTATCTCACAGTGACAATACTGTAAGCCGTGATTGTCTGTATGCATGTGTGTTGCCAGAGATGTCTGATTTTGGACTAAGAATTTGTAAACACACAAAAAGGATTTGTTAAAAGCTTCTTAGTGGGGAAGGTTTCCCTCTAAGTGGTAATCCAGTAAAATCTCCATGTTTGTTCAGACATGTCGCAGGTCTGAGCTGCTGCTTCAACATGACTGACATACAGGGCAGCAATGAAAAAAAAAATGCTATAAGTCTTTTGTTGCCCTGAGGATTTTAATTATCTGTATAAACCAACCCAGTTAACCTTTTCGACCCTGTCTTGGCTCCAGATGTGCACAGCAATGGGCACAATTGCTGCATTAACCAAATATGGTGTTAGGGAGGGCAGCTCTCAGCCAGTCTCACACAGAGCTGGGCTGAGACCGACTGTATATTCATGCAATTGTCAATAAAGGAGCCATGGAAGAAGCCTCAATGATTTCAGAGTTTGGGGCAGTTGTGAGGGGTGAGTGAGGGTAAGGACTGAACTTGTTTAGCAGTTCCTTGTTATCTACCAAGGTTTTCCATTTTATCCAATTTCTTAAACTGCTCCTCCTTTACCGTGACATTGGCAACATCCTCTTCTCTAGTGATGAAAGTCACGAAGTATTTATTTAGTACTTTGACTGTGCCCTCTGCCCCCACCAGAAGATCTCTTTTTTTAGCTCCTAATTGGCTCCACTCACTTTGATTATCCTATTTATATGTTTATGTGGGACTTTAGTGTTGTCTCTTCTGTTAGCCCCTAATCTATTCTCCTATCTCTGCTTCTATTTCTTACTTCCTCAATTTTTGTCTGTACTTTCAGCATTCAAATTAATTATCTAGCGTATTATGCACCTGGCATTTATCATAAGCCACCTTTTCAAAGAACAAAGAACAAAAAAAAGTACTGCACAGGAACAGGCCCTTTGGCCCTCCAAGCCTGCAATCAATCATATTGCCTGTCAAACTAAAACATTTTGCATTTCTGGGGTCCGTATTCCTCTATTTCCATCCTATTCATGTATTTGTCAAGCTGCCTCTTAAACACCACTATCATACCTGCTTCCACCACCTCCTCTGGCAGCAAATTCCAGACACTCACTACCCTCTGCGTAACAAACTTGCCCTGCACATCTCCTCTAAAGTTTTCTCCTCTCACCTTAAATCTATGTCCCCTAGTAATTGACTCTTCCACTCTGGGAAAAAGCTTCTGACTATCTACTCTGTCCATGCCACTCATAATTTTGTAAACTTCTATCAAGTCGCCCCTCAATCTCCGTCGCTTTAGTGAGAACAATCCGAGTTTCTCCAACCTCTCCTCATAGCTAATAAGCTCCAGACCAGGCAGCATCCTGGTAAACCTCCTCTGCACCCTCTCCAACGCCTCCATATCCTTCTGGTAATGTGGTGACCAGAATTGCACGCAATATTCCAAGTGTGGCCTAATCAAGGTTCTATACAGCTGCAGCATGACTTCCCAGCTTTTGTACTCAATACCCCTGCCGATGAAGGCAAGCATGCTATATGCCTTATCCACCTGCGTTACCACTTTCAGTGACCTGTGGAACTGTACACCCAGATCCATCTGCCCATCGATGCACTTAAGGGTTCTGCCATTTCCTGTATAATTCCTACCTGTATTAGACCTTCCAAAATGCATTACCTCGCATTTGTCCGGATTAAACTCCATCTGCCATTTCTCCGCCCAAGTCTCCAACCGATCTATATCCCATTATATCCTTTGACAATCCTCTTCACTATCTGCAAATCCTCCAACCTTAGTGTCATCTGCAAACTTACTAATTAGCCCAGTTACATATTCCTCCAAATCATTTATGTATACTACAAACAGCAAAGGTCCCAACACTGATTCCTGCAGAACTCCACTAGTCACAGCTCTCCATTCAGAAAAGCACCCTTCCACTGCTACCCTCTGTCTTCTATGACCAAGCCAATTCTGTATCCATCTTGCCTGCTCACCTCTGATCCCGTGCATCTTTACCTTCTGTACCAGTCTGCCATGAGGTACCTTGTCAAAGGCCTTACTGAAATCCATGTAGATAACATCCACTGCCCTTCCATCGTCGATCATCTTTGCACTCGAAAAACTCGATCAAGTTAGTGAGACTCGACCTCCCCTTCACAAAACCATGCTGCCTCTCACTAATATGCCCATTTGCTTCCAAATGGTAGTAAATCCTGTTACCAAGAATCTTCTCCAATAATTTCCCTACCACTGACGTAAGGCTCACCGGCCTGTAATTTCCTGGATTATCCCTGCTACCCTTCTTAAACAAAGGAACAACATTGGCCATTCTCCAGTCCTCTGGGACCTCACCCGTAGCCAGTGAGGATACAAAGATTTCTGTCAAGGCCCCAGCAATCTCCTCCCTTGCCTCCCTCAGTACTCTGGGGTAGATCCCATTTGGCCCTGGAGACTTATCCACCTTAATATTCTTCAAGATGCCTAACACCTCCTCTTTTTTGATCTCAATATGATCCAGGCTATCTACACACTCTTCCCTAGACAAATCAACTGCTAAGTCCTCTTTGGTGAATACTGATGAGAAGTACACATTTAGTATCTCTCCCATTTCTTCTGGCTCCACACACAGATTCCCACCTCTGTCCCGGAGTGGGCCTACCCTTTCCCTGGCTACCCTCTTGCTTTTTACATATGTATAAAAGGCCTTGGGACTTTCCTTAATCCTGGTTGCCAATGACTTTTCATGACCCTTTTAGCCCTTCTGACTCATTGCTCAAGTTTCTTCCTACTTTCTTTATATTCTCCACGGGCTTCATCTATTCCCATCCTTCTAGCCCTTATGAATGCTTCCCTTTCCCTTTGTTATCCAAGGTTCCTGAAACTTGGCATTCTTATCCTTCATCTTAGCAGGAACATGCAGGTCCTGAATTCTTATCAACTGATGTTTGAAAGCCCCCCACATGTCAGTTGTTGATTTGCCCTCAAACATCCGCCTCCAGTCTAGATTCCTCAGTTCCTGTCTAATATTGTTATAATTAGCCTTCTCCCAATTTAGCACCTTAACCCAAGGACTCCTGTTATCCTTATCCACCAGTACCTTGAAACTTACTGAATTATGGTCGCTTTTCCCGAAATGCTCCCCTACTGAAACTTTGACCACCTGGCCAGGCTAATTCCCTAATACCAGGTCCAGTATTGCCCTTCCCTAAGTTAAAAGCAAAAAACTGCGGATGCTGGAAATCCAAAACAAAAATAAAAATACCTGGAAAAACTCAGCAGGTCTGACAGCATCTGCGGAGAGGAACACAGTTAACGTTTCGAGTCCGTATAACTAGAGTTTTGCCCCTTCCCTAGTTAGACTATCTACATATTGTCTCAGGAAGCTCTCCTGGATGCACCTTACAAATTCTGCACCATCTAAACCCCTAGCAGTAAGTGATTCCCAGTCAATATAGGGATAGTTAAAATCACCCACTACAACAACCCTATTGCTTTTACATCTTTCCAAAATCTGCTTACATAACTGTTCCTCAATCTCCTGCCGGCAATTGGAAAGCCTATAGTAAACCCCCAACATTGTGACTGCACCCTTCCTATTCCGGAGCTCTACCCATATTGCCTCGCTGCATGAGCCCTCCGAGGTGTCCTCCTGTCGTACAGCTGTGATATTCTCCTTAACCAGCAGTGCAACTCCCCCACCTCTTCTACATCCCTCTCTATCCTGCCTGAAACATCTAAATCCTGGAACGTTTATCTGCCAATCCTTTCCATCCTTCAACCAAGTCTCTGTAATAGCCCCAAGTACTAATCCAAGTTCTAAGCTCATCTGCCTTGCCTGTTATACTTCTCGCATTGAAACAAATGCATTTCAGACCCCCAGTCCCACTGTGTTCAGTAATACTCCTATTTCCTATTTGATTTTAATCTCTATACCTCTCATCATCCAGGGAGCTCCAGCTCTGGGTTCCCTTCCTTTCCCCCTCACATTTAGTACATGGATTTATGGTTTAGGGGAAGAGGTGCAGAGGGGATATAAGGAAGAATATTTTTACACAGCAAGTGATAATGACCTGGAACTCGCTGCCCACAAGGGTGATGAAAGCACAAACAATGAATGATTTCAAAAGGGGAGAACTGAGCTGCTCTTCTTCAAAATAGTGTCTTGGGATCTTTCGCATCCACCTTAGTGAGCCAGCAGGATCTTGATTTAATGTCTCATTCAAAAGACTGCTCTTCTGGGATTGCGGCACAACCTCAGTACTGTCATAGGGCGGAATTGTCCCAGATTTGCACAAAGTGTGGTAGCAGGCAGGAGAAAGGACATTTTACCCACTAGCCACAATGGAGGCTTTTCACGCTGTATCGTCCCAATCCTGCCTCATTAATTATGCATTTCCGGGAAACATGCCGTTTCCACGGCGGGTGGACTGTCATTTGCCCGCCACGCCATCACCTCACCACTTCCTCATGCTGGATGCCATGTTTAAAGTGCAGCAGTGCGCACACCACTTCCAGCACACGGCTGCAGCAAAGGAGACATGGCCACGAAAGGCGAAAAGACTGCAGCGATCTCCCGGTTTAATGACACATCCCTGGAATGCTTTTTGGATACCATTGGAGACTGCCGCAATTTCCTTTCCCCCCGCACCACCACCCCCCCCGCACTCTAGCCTCAGGAAGCCCATCAGTGTCACCACTCCAGGAGGCGGTGGCAGCAGTGGTCAACACCAACACCCTGCAAAACAGGACAGCCACCCAGTGTCGCAACGGGATGAATGACCCCGTCCGTTCCACCAAGGTAAGTCACTCTTCTAATCGGTCTCAACTCACACATTCACAAAACCATCACACATCCACAGGGCCCTCACTGCCAGTGCAAGGGACATCACCATTCACTCTCTCACACTCACCGTCATTGTCCTCATCCCATCCATGGGACCACTCACCACCCACACATGCCAAGCATACTTATCATCTGGCCTAGCAGGCGTCCTGCTTACACTTTCTCCATCTCTATTCATGCAGGACAAGCTGGCACACAACAAGAGGGAGAGATCACAGGCTGCTGGAGGAACGCCCAAAATCAAGGTCCTCATGGACTTTGAAAACAGAGCCATCCAGCTGGCCAGCGATGACTAGGACCGGTCCTGTGCTGATGGTGAGGTCGGCGCTGCTCTACCAAGTGAGGATCCAGCAGTGGAACATCCATCAGACAACCATGCTGTGAGTGTTGTGTCCTCTTTCACAGGCCA
>NC_135891.1:71979631-72104451 GCF_964194155.1 Cetorhinus maximus | reverse complement strand
AGGACAGTTAAGAAAATGTAACTCTTTCGAGTTAACAACAGATCGCATGTAACTCTTTCGAGTACGTTCACAGTTCTTGGTTTCCGGAGTGGTACATGAACCCATAACCTTCTGATTCAAAGGTGAGGGTGCTATGAACTGAGCCACAGCTGACACCTCGTTAAGAAAATGTAACTCTTTCGAGTTATCAACAGATCGCATGTAACTCTTTCGAGTACATTCACAGTTCTTGGTTTCCGGGAGTGGGACATGAACCCACAACCTTCTGATTCAAAGGTGAGGGTGCTATGAACTGAGCCACAGCTGACACCTCGTTAAGGAATGTAACTCTTTCGAGTTATCAACAGATCGCATGTAACTCTTTCGAGTACATTCACAGTTCTTGGTTTCCGGGAGTGGGACATGAACCCACAACCTTCTGATTCAAAGGCGAGGGTGCTATGAACTGAGCCACAGCTGACATCTTGTTAAGGAAAATGTAACTCTTTCGAGTTATCAACAGATCACATGTAACTCTTTCGAGTACATTCACAGTTCTTGGTTTCCGGGAGTGGGACATGAACCCACAACCTTCTGATTCAAAGGCAAGGGTGCGATGACCTGAGCCACAGCTGACACCTCTTATCAACAGTCACAGATTGCAACTCTTTCGAGTACAATCACAGTTCTTGGTTTCCGGGAGTGGGACATGAACCCACAACCTTCTGATTCAAAGGCGAGGGTGCTATGAACTGAGCCACAGCTGACACCTCATTAAGGGAAATGTAACTCTTTTGAGTCAAAACAATAAACTAAATTATCAAAAACAAGGGAGAAATCAAGCACAGCCCCTAAGTCAGGTCAGCTGTAAAATCAAGGAAAAAACTTTAAAGGAACCTTACAAACATCAAACTAAGATGTGACTAAAGGGGTAAACAAAACACCCCAGTCCCCGCGGTGCCCACCAGGCACGGAAGGCCTCGATGGTGCCGGCAGACACCGCGTGCTCCCTTTCCAGAGACATCCGGCCGCGAACGTAGCCGCGGAAGAGGGACAAACAATCGGGCGGGACTCCCCCGTCGATCGCCCGCTGCTTGGACCTGTTGATGGCTAACTTGGCCAGGCCCAGGAGCAGGTTCACGAGGAGGTCCTCCTCCTTCCCGACACCCTTCCGCACCAGGTGTCCGTAGATCAGGAGCGTGGGACTGAAGTGCAAACAAAATAGTAACAAAAGATTTTTTAAATAACTAAAAAGGGAGTGCAGCCTAAGACATCCTATATATGCATGGTCCATGGACTCCACAAGACCGCAAAAAGGGCAAGTGTCCTGGGAATCCGTGAACCTAAACATTCTCCTATTGTAGGGGACTGCTGCATGCAACACCCTCCAACCCAGGTCCCCGATAGAAAGAGGGAGAACTCCTCCATAGAGGGCCTCCCATCGGGGGCCTCCACCGCCGGACGGCAACAAGGCACGCCAGGGCATGTCCGGGCGGCGGACCAGGGCGAGAAAATGGAAGATGTGCAGCAGCAGTCCGTACAGAAAACCCCTCCGCACCGTGCCAAATGGCACAGAGGGCATGTCCCCGAGGCGGCTCATATTATTGCGGGGCACCGGCACCCGAGGGAGGGTTCGGGTCTTGGGGCCAATGTGGAATTCCGTCCGAACAGGGGAACGTTCAGTCGGAAGATCACCGCGCACCTGGGCCGCCTCGAGACCTAAAATGACATCGGGTCCGAGCACGACCGTCCTTAGGTCTTGGATGGCATCGGCTGCGACCTGGACACTCACTGACGCGCGGCGCGCCAGCTCCTGCGGGAGCATCCAGCCCAGTCCTCCGCCACCCAGCACGTCCCCGACCCTGGTCACCCCGGCAGTCACAGCCCTCCTCTCCGCTAGCCACTGAAAGGGACGAAGGGGCGGATTCCTGAGCAGCGGCTCTCTGACGATAGCCGCTACTCCTGACGGGGGAGAGCTGCGTTGCGTGGCAACCATGTTCCAGACTTTGATCAGGTCCTGGAAGACGGGCAACACCTGGAAGGAGCCACCAAGGCCCCTCTGATCTACAAACAGGAGCTGCACGTCATAATTCAGGCCGTGCACCTGGCGGAAGAAATACGTCGCCAGGGCACACCATCTCGGAGGAGGCTCGACGTAAAGGTATCGCTGCAGGGCCTGAAGACGGAAAGTCGCCACCTGCGTGCGTAGGCACACTAGCGCCTGACCGCCCTCCCTAAGCGGGAGACTCAGAACCTCAGCAGCGACCCAGTGCAATCTTTTGTCCCAGAAGAAGTCAACTAGCATTCTCTGGATTTTCACTACAAAGTCCGGGGGAGAGGTCAAAGTGACCAGCCGATACCACAACATGGCGGCGATCAGCTGGTTTATGACGAGAACTCGACCCCGGTAAGACAGCACTCGGAGCAGTCCTGTCCAGCGCCGCAGGCGAGCGGTGACTTTCGTCTCCAGTTCCTGCCAGTTGGCCGGCCAGGATTCCTCGGCAGGGCAGAGGATGCTGGTCCTGCTCCAGGTGAAAGGCCTGAGCTCCTCGGGTAGGGGATCCATCTGCCACGGGCCGACCAGGAGTCCAGAACATTTCTCCCAGTTGATCCTGACAGAAGAAGCCGCAGAGTAGACCTCCTGGCACTCGCGCATCCTCCGCAGGTCAGCCGGGTCACTAAACATTAGGAGCACGTCATCAGCGTATGCCAAGAGGACCACCCCGATTCCCGGCCCGCGCAGAACCAATCCCGACAACCTCCTCCGCAAGAGGCGCAGGAAAGGCTCCACGCAAATAGAATACAACTGGCCAGACAGGGGGCAGCCCTGACGTACCCCTCTCCCAAAGCGAAGGGGCGCCGTCAGGGACCCGTTAACCTTCACTAGACACTCCGCGGCGGTGTACAGAATTCGGATCCGGGTGACAAAATGCGTCCCGAAACCGAATGCTCGCAGAGTCCCGAGTAAATATTCGTGATCCACCCTGTCGAACGCCTTCTCCTGATCAAGGGACAGGAAGGCACTCGACAGACCAGCCCTCTGGGAATGGTGGATTATGTCCCGGACCAGATGGATGTTATCGTAAATTGTGCGGTCCGGGACGGTGTAGGACTGGTCAGGGTGGATCATGTGGTCCAGCACGGTGCCGAGCCGAGAAGACATGGCTCTAGCGAAGATTTTATAGTCCGTGCTGAGGAGGGAGACCGGGCACCAGTTTTTAAGGAGGCGGATATCCTCCTTCTTCGGCAACAGGGCAATCACGGCCCTGCGCCACGAAAGGGGCATCTCCCCGGTAGCAATGCTCTCCCCCAGGACCCCCGCAAAGTCGCCCCCCAGGACGTCCCAGAATGGCCTGAAGAACTCCACGGTCAGCCCGTCAAGTCCTGGGGATTTTCCCCTTGAGAGTCCATCGAGGGCACCGGTCAGCTCCCCCAGACTTATAGGGGAGTCAAGCTTTCCGGCGCCCTCCGGGCCAACCTGCGGCAGGTCCTCCCACAAAACTCTGCAAGCATCCTCGCAAAAAATTTTTCAACAGTCACGGATTGCAACTCTTTCGAGTACATTCACAGTTCTTGGTTTCCAGGAGTGGGACATGAACCCACAACCTTCTGATTCAAAGGCAATGGTGCTATGAACTGAGCCACAGCTGACACCTCGTTAAGGAAATGTAACTCTTTCGATTTATCAACAGATCGCATGTAACTCTTTCGAGTACATTCACAGTTCTTGGTTTCCAGGAGTGGGACACAAACCCACAACCTTCTGATTCAAAGGCGAGGGTGCTATGAACTGAGCCACAGCTGACACCTTGTTAAGAGAAATGTAACTCTTTTGAGTCAAAACAATAAACTAAATGAGCAAAAAAACAAGGGAGAAATCAAGCACAGCCCCTAAGTCAGGTCAGCTGTAAAATCAAGGAAAAACTTTTAAAGGAACCTTAAAAACATCAAACTAAGATGTGATTAAAGGGGTCAACAAAACACCCCAGTCCCCGCGGTGCCCACCGGGCACGGAAGGCCTCGATGGTGCCGGCAGACACCGCGTGCTCCCTTTCCAGGGACATCCGGCCGCGAACGTAGCCGCGGAAGAGGGACAAACAATCGGGCGGGACTCCCCCGTCGATCGCCCGCTGCCTGGACCTGTTGATGGCCAACTTGGCCAGGCCCAGGAGCAGGTTCACGAGGAGGTCCTCCTCCTTCCCGACCCCCTTCCGCACCGGGTATAAAGGCAGATGTCTCAGTCCAGGGCCTTTTCCCTGTGCTCTGTGCAGGGGCCAAAGTGATGGCCTCACACTCCCTGGAAACATTACTGATGCCTGCACCTCGGCGGTGCTGGTCATTGCTGCCAGAATGTGATGGGCAGGCACCACAGAGTTCTCTCATACTCTCTGTGTGTTCTCAGCATCTTTAAGGTGAGGCTGGCCCCCAACCGCTCAGCATCTGTGACCAGTGACACTGTGCTCCTGAAGGGATGAGGTATTGAAGGTTGACAAAGGATCAGATGCATTTAAAGTTTCGCAGCTGTGTCTCTGCACCCTGATCACAGAGTGCAAGTGAGCTGCCCTCAGCCAGACGGGGGCCAGACATTCTCAGAGGCTATGTGAAGATCTATGGAGTGTCCTCACTGCATGTTGTCATCATTCTCCTGTGATTGAGCGACTATTAGGGCCTCCACTGCGTCTCCATGATGGTAGCATTTTCACAGAGGGTATTGGCGCTGCCATCAGCCAGACTGGAGCCAAATGTTCACAGATGCAATGTGAGGATCTATGGGGTCACCTCACTGCATGTTGTCATCATCCTCCACAAATCTAGCAGCTATGAGGGCCTCCCAAGTGCGCCTGCCTCGTCTGACCAGTGCGAGAGCCTCATCCCCATCATCATCGCCTTCGAGGACCTCCTCACGCTCATCCTTGTTGGCGTCCTCCTCATCAGAGGAGACCTCCAGCTCCTCCTTCTTCCCCTCAGCCAGCTCCCCTCCCCGTTGCAGCGCCAGGTTGCAAAGGGTGCAGGAGACGACGATGATGTGTGACACCCTCTGCAGACTGTACAGCAGGGCTCCACCAGACCGGTCCAGTGGAGAGTTTTCCCCCTGATTCCCATTGACTCCAGTTTTGCTAGGGCTCCTTGATGTGGCATCGGTCAAGTGCGGCCTTGATATCAAGGGCAGTTACTCTCACCTCACTTCGGGAGTTCAGCTCTTATGTCCATGTTTGAACCAAGGCTGTAATGAGGTCATGAGCTGAGTGGCCCTGGTGGAACCCAACCTCAGTGTCGGTGAGCGAGTTATTGCTAAGCAAGTGCTGCTTGATGGCACTGTTCATGACCACTTCCATCACTTTACTGATGATCAAGAGTAGACTGATGGGGCGGTTCGCTGGGCTGGATTTGTCCTGCTTTTTGTGTACAGGACATATCTGTCCTGAGCAATTTTCCACATAGCCGGGTAGATGCCAGTGTTGCAGCTGTACTGGAACAGCTTGGCTAGAGGCACGGCAAGCTCTGGAGTATAAGTCTTCAGTACTATTGCCGGAATATTGTCAGGGCCTAGAGCCAATGCTTCAGCCTTATCTTTTGCACTGATGTGCTGGGCTTCTCCATCATTGAGGATGGGGATATTTGTGGAGCCTCCTCCTCCAGTGAATTGCTTAATTGTCTACCACCATTCACAACTGGTTGTGGCAGGACTGCAGAACTTAGATCTGACCCATTGGTTGTGGGATTGCTTAGCTCTGTCTATCACTTGCTGCTTATGCTGTTTGGCATGCAAGTAATCCTGTGTTATAGCTTCACCAGGTTGACACCTCAATTTAGGTGTGCCTGGTGTTGTTCCTGGCATGTCCTCCTGCACTCTTCATTAAACTATGATTGATCCTTTGGCATGGCGGTAATGGTAGAGTGGGGGATATGCCGGGCAATGAGGTTACAGATTGTGTTTGAGGACAATTCTGCTGCTGCTGATGGCCCACAGCGCCTCATGGATGCCCAGTCTTGAGTTGCTAGATCTGTTCGAAATCTATCCCATTTAGCACAGTAGTAGTGCCACACAACACGATGGAGGGTATCCTCAATGTGAAGACTTCATCTCCACAAGGACTATGCGGTGGTCACTCCTAATGATACTGTCATAGGCAGATGCATCTGCGGCAGGCAGGTTGGTGAGGATGAGGTCAAGTATGTTTTTCCCACTTGTTGGTTCCCTCACCACTATCACAGACCAAGTCGAGCAGCTATGTCCTTTAGGACTCGGCCATCTCGGTCAGTAGTGGTGCTACCGAGCCACTCTTGGTGATGGCGATTGGAGTCCCCCACCCAGAGTACATTCTGTGCGCTTCCCACCCTCAGTGCTTCCTCCAAGTGATGTTCAACATGGAGGAGCAGTGATTCATCAGCTGAGGGAGGGCGGTACGTGGTAATCAGCAGGAGGTTTCCTTGCCCATGTTTGAGCTGATGCCATGAGACTTCATGGGGTCCAGAGTCGATGTTGAGGACTCCCAGGACAACTCCCTCCCAACTGCATACCACTGTGTCGCCACCTCTGCTGGGTCTGTCCTGCTGGTGGGACAGGACATACCCAGGTCTGGGACATTATCTGTGAGGTATGATTCCATGAGGATGACTACGTCAGGCTGTTACTTGACCAGTCTGTGAGATAGCCCTCCCAATTTTGGCACTAGCCTCCAGATGATTGGAAGGAGGACTGTGCAGGGTCAACAGGGCTGGGAGTGCTATTGCCGATACCAGGTGGTCCATCCGGTTTCATTCCTTTTTGTCTTTGTAGTGGTTTTGTACAACAGAGTAACTTGCTAGGCCATTTCAGAGGGTGTTAAAGAGTCACCCACTTTGACTCGTTCCCTGATTATGGATTTGAAAACCTTAGCCACCACTGATGTGAAACTAACTGGCCTGTAGTTGCTAGGTCTGCCCTTACACCCTTTCTTGAATAAGGGTGTCACATTGGCACTCTGCAATCCTCTGACACATCCACATTATCCAGGGATGATTGAAAGATTCAGAGAAGCCCTTCTGCTATGTTCACCCGCACGTCCTTTCGCAACCTGAGATCTGGACCAGGTGACTTACCTACTTTAAACATAGCCAAAGGCCGGAATTTTCCAGCCCTGTTGGCATCAGGCATCATGGTGTGCTGGGGGGCGGGGGACAATATGGCGAGAAGACCAAAAATCGGTTTTGAAACCAGCTTGCGATCGTGTTGGGCCGCATTTCCCACCGCCACATGTTGGGAAGCTAATTTCAATACATTAGCATCTCATAATAAGCTGTCCTCGTTGGAATCATGCCCCCCATGCTGGATCAGCTGGGCAGGCCAGTGTGATTGTACGCCGACATGTATCACAACTGTACATAAGCGACGGGCACCTGGTGAGCTGCATTTCGCGTGGGGCTTCGAGGTTTGTTTGCTTCAGGCAGCACTCGCCGTATCAGCACCAGGCTTCACAGGCAGCACCTTTTTTAGGGGGACTCACAGGCAGGTCTCTACCTACCAGACCAGCCGTAAGGTGGGGGTGGCTTTTTGATGGCTGCAGGGCTAGGGCTTGCTTGGGGAAGGGGGAGAAGTGGCCTCAGACAAGGAAAGAGGCTGCAGGACGAGAGCTGTACTGAGGTAGGGGGTATCCCAGGGTGTGTGTAGGGGGCACATGTTGATCTGTGCAAGTGGCCTCAAGATGGTGAGGGCTGAGGAGGCAGTCTCCAGAGGAGATGGGGCCAGATGGAGATGTGACGGTGTGTGAGAGAGAGTGAGTGGCTGATGTCTCTTGAGCTGACAGTGAGTGAGATGCCAGTGAATGTGTGATGGGCTTGTGAGTGTGTGAGTTTAGAGTGATGAGATGGTTTCCTTACCCAGGCAGCATGGATGAGGTCATTCATCCGTGTCCTATGGCCGACCTCCCAAGCCGGAGTGGTGAGACCAATGGGCCTCCTGCAGCCAGGGCGGGGTAGAGGACATTGCAGTGGATCTCCACGGTTTCCAGGAGGCACCCCAGGGATGCGTCACTGAATCGGGGGGGCTGCATTCTTCTTGGCTTTTGGGGCCATGTCTTCACCGAACTGGTCCAGGGCTGCAAGCATTGAAAAGTGTGCCCGTGGCTACAGTTTAAATATGGTGGCCGGCGTGAAGAAGTGATGGCATGGCAGAAAATCAGAGGTCTGCCGTCAGCACTCCAGCGTGTTTCCTACCACATAATTAATGAGGCGGGAATGGGACGATATGGCACGAAAACCCACCATTGCGGTCTGCGGGTAAAACAACTTTATGCAAATTTGGAATAATTTCACCTGACCTTTCCACTACCTCCTCCCTTTCAATTTTCACTGTATCCATTACCTCCATTATCTCCGTTTCTACTGTTATTTTGTCAGATTCCAGAGGAGGGGGGGCAGGGTGGGGCAGTCACGGAAGGGGGCAGAGTTGAAGTGGGGGGCAATGGGGGGTGCAGAGGGGGGAGGAGGCAGAAGGGAGAAAGTGGGGAGGGAAGGGGGAGGGGTGCAGGTAGGGGAGGGGGGCTGAGTTGGAAGGGGACAGATGTGGGGCAGAGATGGCGGAGCTGTGGAGGAGTGGGGATAGGGAGTGGGGAGGGGGATTGGGAATGGGGACAGGGAGGAGTTGGGGGAGGGGGAGGATGAGGGGGGAGGAGGAGGGGAATGACAACTTGACAATCAAGAGTTTGAAAAAGCAGGGGAAAAAGATCAAAGTGTGACATCACAGGAAAGCAGGTAGGTGATTGGTTGGTGAGCATTTCTTTTAGTCTCTCTGAATGTTTAATGCAAACTAAAAGCCAGGAAATCAGTATTTGCATAGAGCAGCTTCACCTTAGTGCAGATTTCAGCAGGGTGCAGGGGAATTTAGTAACTGTGGGAATTCAGTTAGGTGGGTGTAAGAGGTGCTGGTTTACAAAATAAATATAAACAGAGAGTTAAATTAGGATTATCCACATATAACTAAATTTAATAAATAAAACTAGGTTATTACCTAGATTAAAAGCTATAAATAAACAATTGAATGATGTTTCAAAACATAACCTAATTAGTTAAGTAAAACACAATAAAGGTGGCAGAGTAGGTGATGTGTTGCAGCTGTGGCATATGAGAACTGGGACAGACACCAGTTTGACCATAGGAACCACATCTGTAGTAAGTGTTTGCAGTTTGAGGAACTTCAGTTCCAAGTTGATGAGCTGGAGTCTGAGCTTCGGACATGTGACGCATCAGGGAAAGGGGAAGTTACCTGGATTTCAAATGAAGCCTGTGATCAGGGTCAGGAGACAAGTAAGGGGATCCAGGAGGTAGCACTGGAGGAGCCTCAGCCCTTGCAATTGTCCAACATGAATGTAGTTCTTGAAGCTTCTGTGGACAAGAACAGGAACTGCAGGAAAGATAAGAAAACTGACCCCAGCACTGTGGTGCAGGGAACCATTCAAGTTGGGGGAGTAAAAAGGAATATAATAGTAGGAGTCAGTATAGTTAGGGAGATAGATACCATTCTCCGCAGCCAAGAGCACGAGTCCTGAAGCTCTGTTGCCTTCCTGGTGCCAGTGCTGGAGAGGAACTTGGAGTGGGAGGGGAAGGATCCAGTTGACATCGACCATGTGGGTACCAATGACATAAGAAAGAGATTCTGCTAAAGGATTATGCGTAGCTAGGGGATACATTAAAAAGCAGAACCACAAAGGTTATAATCTCTGGATTACTACCTGAGCCATGAGTGAATTGGCATAGGGTAAGATTAGGTAGTTGAATGTGCGGCTTAAAGACTGGTGTGGGAGAAATGGGTATTGGCACCTGTACTGGGGAAAGCGGGAGCTGCACCATTGGGATTGTCTTCATGTGAACTGTGTGGGACCAGGGTACTGGTGAATCGTATAACTAGGCTGTAGAAAGAGATTTAAACTGAATAATGGGGAGAGGGTGGGTGGAGAGTTCAAGTGAGGGGAAATTTAGGAAGTTAAAAAGAATGGAAAAGGCAATAGCGCAGGGTAGCAATATAAGTAATGATAACAGGACCACAAGAGTGCACCAGCAAATAGAGTTAGATTAGGGAAAAATGGTAAAAAGACAACATTAAAAAGGTCTTCACCTGAATGAATTCAGCTATTTTATCAAGATAAATTAATGGCAAAATTAAATTGAATGGATATGATATGAAAGCCATTCAAGAGATTACAGATAAAGACATAACAGTTTGCAAGATGACCCAGTCTGGGAACTGAACATTCAAGGTTACTTGACATTTCAGAAAGATAAGCAGAAAGTAAAAGGAGTTGGGGTAGCTCTGGTAATAAAAAAGATACAACTAGCTCAGTAGTGAGAAGTGATCTTGGTTCAGGAGATGAAGATGTAGAATCAGTTTGGGTGGAGTTAAGAAATAGCAAAGAAGTCACTGGTGGGAGTGGTTTATAGGCCTCCTGACAGTAGCTACACTGTAGAATAGAGTATAAATCAAGAAATAATGCCTTCCATGAAAGGTACTGCAATAATCATGGAAGTCTTTAATCTTCATATAGAATAGACAAATAAAATTGGCAAAGGTAGCCTAGAGGATTACTTCCTAAGGTATACTCAGGGCAGGTTCTTAGTTGCTAATAGCAGTTGCTGGCTTTATCCCTACACTCTTTTCTGATCAAGGGTCTAATATTTGCAATTCTCCAATCGTCTGACACCACACTCCTATATCTGAGCAGAATTGGAAGATTATAGCCAGCACCTTTGTAATTTCTACTTTTACTCCCCTCAGCATCCTCAGATGCATCTGATTCAGTCCTGGTGACTTTTCAACTTTAAGCACAGTCAACCTTTCCAATACCTCCTCTTTATCAATTTTTAGCCCATCTGGTGTCTTAACTACCTCTTCTTTCACTATGACTTTGGCATCTTCTTCTTCCTTGGTAAAGACAGATGCAAAGTGCACATTTAGCACATCAGCCATGCCCACTGCCCCTATATGCAAATCCCCTTTTAGATCCCTAATTGGTTCCACTCCTCCTTTTACTATTTATTTGTCTATAGAAGTCTTTGGGATTCCCTTTTCTGTTAGCTGCCAGTCTTTTCTCATACTTGCTTTCTTTTTTCACTTCTCCTCTGAATTTTCCATATCCAGCCTGGTTCTTACTTGTATTGTTCACTTGACATTTGTTATACGCACCCTTTTTCTGCTTCATCTTAATCTTTATTTCTTTAGTCATCCAGGGAGCTCTGGCTTTGTTCACCATACCTTTCCCGTTTGTGAGAATGTACCTTGACTGTGACCAAATCATCTCCTCTTTGAAGGCAGTCGATTGTTCCATACAGTTTTCTCTGCCAACCTTTGATTCCAATTTACCTGGGACAGATCTGTCCTCATCCCACTAACATTGCGCCTCCCTCAATTAATTATTTTTACTCTGGACTTCTCCTTGTAGTTTTCCATAATGAACCTAAACCTTTTGATACAATGATCACTGCCTCCTAAATGTTCTCCTACTGCCACTTGATCCACTTGACCCACCTCATTCCCCAGATCCAGACCCAGCAATGCCTTATTCCTCATTGGGCTGGAAAAATACTGATCAAGAAAATTCTCCTGAACACACTTCAAAAACTCTTCCCCCTCTCTGCCCTTTACTCTATTAATATTCATAGAATAGCGAAAGACTCCATTAAACCTATTCTAGAGTGTTTGCATTTCTTTGTAATTTCCTTGCAAATTTGTTCCTCTCTCTCATTCTAACTAGTTTGTGGCCTTTGGATATACCCAGGAGTGTAATGGACTTCTGTTGTTACTTAGCTCTAACCAAATAGATTCTGTCCTTGACCCCTCTAGGACACCCTCTCTCTCCAGCTCGCTGATAATCTCCTTACTCAATACTGTCATATCTCCTCCTATGGCCTCATGGTAACTACGTGTTTATATATGAGGGAGAGCTCTGCTGTGGGACTGGAACTTTTTTTCACAGTTTTTGTCTCTTCTCACAGCCTTCGTGACAAGACAGGAAGCTCCAGCTGACAGGAGGTCGTTTTTTGTCCCTGTTGAGACACATCAAGGGAATTAGTGCAGCAGGAAGACATGTGACATGGACTGCGATTGATGGAGATAGCAGCAGACATTGTTCTTGATGCAGAGAAAGACTGTGGAGTGACAGTGCCTCAGTATTCCTCTCAACTGAGATCCTCAGGTTGTTGTAGACAGAGGCAGTGTGGAGCAATGTGACTCATCTCTCAATCACCTGCCTATTTACCACTTGCATATTAAACAGCACAGTTATACACTTATCCATCTGAAAATCTCCAGTGGACTAACTCTTGAACATGTATTCTAGCCTGTGTATTGTCCTAGCACCAGCTGCTCCACCAGTAAGACTGTGCCTGCAACAATGGAAGGACTAAAGGCTTTGTGGGTGGTGTAAAGTGGTGTGTTAATTTTTTGGTGTTGGGTACAGTTGGATGCTGCTTTGGCCTATCTGCTAACACACACAGTGATTGTGCAGCTCTTCCAGTGCCAGTGAATGTACCAACAGAACTCATACAACACTCCAAACTGCACATGGACATTGGGTTTGTTATTGGCTTTCCGAGCACATTTCGTTCATTGCTGCACCATAAGTGGACACAGCCCGTTGGAATGAATGGAATGAAATGTTGAGAGAGCAGGTGTGTATGAGGGGAGCAGGGTGGAGGGGGTTGTGGGGTGGGGCGTGTAGTGGGAGGGGAGGGCTATGAAACAGGGAGAAGACATTGAGTTTGGACAAGGGGGTGGAGAGAGTGTAGGGGGGGAGAATGGAGGGTGTGTGTATCCTCAGGGATGGGACAGAGTGTAGGTGGGTGGAGGTCAGTGACCATAGTCTTAGTGTTAGCTATAATGGGCTGGGAACCATTTCAGAGCATCGATAGACACAATGAGAGCTACAGAGAGAGAGAGAGATTTCATCCTGGAGAAAAGGTTTCAGCCCCCAAGTAAGGAAGGGGGATAAACAATTTGTAAACTCTGCACAATATTCTGGAGGGAAAATCCTATTAAAGATTCCAGTTTATTGGAAAAGAACAACTGTAATACAATATCAGAATAATTTGAGACATGGCCTGTGGTAGTGCTCAGAAGGAACAGACGATCTTGCATTTATAGTTTCAACAGTTTTCCACCACTGGAGTTTCCTGGCTTCGTGTCTGGGCCTGTTGTAAATTACTGGAGATTCAGTGCAATTATTATTCAACAACTTTATTATCTTGTATCATGTGACTACCAGGATGGTAGACAGTGAACTCAATGGACCTCAATGTTTCTTTGTTAGAATCTGTATCTGTATAGTATCTGTAAACAGTACTTTAATATTTTTTGACCTTCATATTGATCTTTCCTTGAGTTAAACAGCATATCATTGCTCACTATATATCATAGCTTAATACACTATCAATGTACTGGACTTTAATACTGCTGCTGTGTACTTTGTGTTAACATTCCCTTTAATAATCATTCCTTTTCTATTTCTTGTTGATAAAAGAGAGAGATCCCTGTGCTCAGGCCTTATTACAATGGAGGTAATAACAGGGGAAGAATCTCCTGTTTGTTGTGAAGCTAATTATAGGAACAGAAGGAGGCCATTCAGCCCCGCAACTTGCTCTGCCATTAAATGACTGATGGCTGATCTGTATCTGAACTCCATTTGCCCGCCTTGGTTTCATATCCCTTCATCCCTTTGGCTACCAAAAGTCTCAGTTTGGAAATGTTTAATTAAACTGAACCAATAGTTTTTTGGTGGAGAGTTTTGCAGATTTCTCGTCGCATCCACATTCAAGCAGATTGAGGCCGGAATTTTTTGCTCCGGTTTGCAGCCAGGGGTCACAGCAGGCAGGGTCGGGGAAGAATTCGGTGGGGGGGCAGAAATCTGTTTCACGCCAGTGGGATCATCCAATGGTGTCTGCCATGGCGGATCACGAATACCGCTGGAACCCAGCATGAACCCACTTTGTATCCCACTAAGCTCCAATTATGCCCCCACGACAGATTTATCGTTACGCTGGCAGGAGAACACGCTGGCCCAGAACATGTCGGGGCAGTGAATGAGATTGGGGGCAGTGAAGGTGTTGGGGAGATGAGGTTGGGGGGGAGGAGGGGTGAAGGCTTAATGGGAGTGAGGTTGGGAGGGGGGAGGAGGGAGTACAGGGGGAGCAGGGTGTAACAGGGGAGAATGGTACAAGTGGGGAGGTAGGTGTAAGGGGGTAAGAAGGTGTAAGGGAGCCAGTTTGGAGGGGGGAACGTGTCCGGGGGATGGAGGGATTTCGGAGGGAGGAAGGTGTTTGGGGAGAGGAGAGAGTTCGGAGGGAGGAAGGTGTCCAGTGGGAGGAGGGAATACGGTGGAGGAAGGAGTAAGGGGGTGGGGGGTGAGATGTCCAGGTGAACATGCACGGGAGGGGTCTATGGAGTCAATGACCGCCTCCTTGTGAACAAACTGAGGGTGGGTATGATAGGAGGGAATGGGGAGTATGAGAGGGGGCAGAGGGAGCCTGTAGGGTTGGAGGGGTGAGGGTGCTTCAGTACTGATAGAAGGGTCAGCGTGGTTGATAGGGACGTGACGGCAAACACGGACCCTAGGTTTGGGGAAGGAGGAGGTCGGGGAGGCCAATGTGGACGGGGGTGGGATTCTCAGGAAGATAGGGAATGTGCACTTCCACCTGTACATCCCGGAATGACAAGGGTTTGGGATATAGGGTAATAGTGGGGAAGTGGAAGGTAATGCCAAGGGACTGTGATTCAAGAGAGGACATGGGTGACTGGGGGAGGGGAAAGGATAGGGCAGTTAATCAAAAATGTAATGACTACCATGCTGCGCAAATCAAATGTGAGCGGAGCCTCGTATTGGATGGGCACAGGTGCTGCATGGGAGTGCGATCATTGGGTGGGCAGAGATGCAGGACAAGCAAAAGAGAGCCCCAGCAGGCAGCAATGAAAATGCTCAGGACATTGAGATAAGTGTGATGGATGAAGGCTCCATGTGAGTGGGAGAGGGCTTACACGAGGCTCCAAAGCGTTCTGCCATACACGCACCTCTCCCTTCAGAATACCTTGTGGTCTTGCTGCATGCAGCTGAATTGCTAGTGGTCAAGGGGGTGGGGGGATGCAGGGGGAGGAAACGTGGAGCCTGTAAATGAAGCAGAAAGACAACATTACATATCATTCAGTGAAAGTGAATATATTTTCAGATTATAAAGTCACAAAATGTGTTCACCCATGCAGCCACTTGTGATCAGAATTTTTTATCTTTTCTATGCCTACCAATTCTTCTAATTGCTGCCCTGACATCTTCAGCAGGGCCAGAGACAGCCTGGTGCAACGGTTGGCCCTGTTACCTCTGATGAATTTAGCGTGCATCCAATGGAGAGCCAAGGCTTTGAGGGCCCCGCCCCGGCTTGCTTTGGTGTCATCCTGTGGGCCAGCTGCTCCCTCTGCGGTGACAGAGGATGAGGTTGACGAGGGTGGTCACAGATAAAGAGGCCTCAGAGGGAGAGGACAGCCTCTGAGATTCCTCAGTAGATGAACCAGGAGTATCCAGCTGCCGCTCATCCTCCTTTCGGCTGCCCGAGGGCCCTGGTCTGACTCCTTGAGGGGAAGGAGCACCTGGGGGGGATGTCGAGGTGCCCAGTTTCCCTCTCGCGTTGCCACTGCAGGAACTCACCCATGGCTCCCGCGATGGAGTATAGGTCTGCACGCATCTCCACGTTCTGCTGGACCAGGGTCTCCATGACGTCCGCCATCCTCCCCAAGGAGACCTCCCTATGCGCAAATGTGGGCATCAGAGAGCAGGCAGACACACTTCTCCAACTCGCATGCCACTCAGTTGAGGGCTTCCAACAGCTCTGCTTGATGTTCCCCCGCTTTCTGCTGACTCTCCACAATGAGTTGGAAGGCCAAATCCAGAGGTTCATCATCTGACTCGGACCTCACTGGTGCCTCTTCCCCTGCAGTCCTCTGAGTTCTGGGGAGATCGGCTGAACCTGCCTCCTCATGCTGTGGACATGTGTCTGTGAGGTGACCACCAGATTGTGAACCTGAGCCTGCTCTAAATCTAGGTCCAACCGAGGTGGGAGGGTGTGGGTAAGCGCTGTGATGGGTCTTCCAGGCTGCTCATTTCCAGCTCATCAATGGCAGAGGAGTCTTCTTGACTGGAGGTAAGGACCTGGATGGAGCTGAGGAACTGGCTAGCTGAGGGTGCTGGTCCCGTGGCAGAGCTCCCTGTGAACCGAAGTTGAGATAATTAGTGCATGGCAGCAGAGTCAAAAGCAGCGTGATGGCAAACTCCTCAAAATGAGTGAGGAGCCTAATGTGGACCACTCCATCCCCCAGACCAGGGACCTCTTCCTGCTAATGTGAGCAGGCTTCTCCTGCCTGGAGAGAGTGTGAGCAGGACGCATGGCATTGTGTGGAACGTTTGTGTGGTGAGCAGAGACATGGACAGAATGAGGACACGAGCTTTAGAGGATATGAGCCTGATGGAGATGTGAGGGTGTGTGTGAGAGTTAGTGGTGTTGTTCCTTGAGGTGTGAGATCACTGAATATATGCGATGGGTTTGTGAGCGTGTGAGTTGAGACTGATGAGGTGGTTGAGTTACCCTGGTGGAACAGATGAGAGCATTCATCCTCTTCTTGCACTGGATGGCTGATCTCCTCTGTGCTCCGGGTGCACTGACCACTTCTGCATCCACCTCCCAGGCCAGATTAGTGACTCTGGTGGACCTCCTGCAGCCAGAACAGGTTTAGAGGAGTTTGCGGTGGCCTTCAACTGTGTCCAACAGGTGGCTCAGAGAGGTGTCACTAAATTTGGGGGCTGTCGTCTTTGCTTCTGGGGCCATCTGTTGCCTGGAGCAGTCCTGGTCTGAAGACATGAAGAAGGCCCTGCCCTGGTGCACTTTAATTATGGCACCTGGAGAGAGGAAGCGCTGAGGTCACAGCATGGCGGGCAAATCCAAGCCTGCCTACCAGCAATCTGGCATGCTTTCCATGAATGCATTATTCATGAGGTGGGATGTGCCAAGATGGGGACAATATGGCGCAAAAATCCGTCATTGTGGCCAGCAGGTAAAATGCCATTTTTCACACCTGCTGCACACTTAGACAAACACACTGTGCAAATCTGGGACAATTCTGCCCTGAATCTCATCTTCTGTCACATGTTATTGTAAGTTCATTGTGATTAATGCTTACTCTCACATGTTTTGTGAGCTGTATGCACATAGACATATCTTAATACCCAGTGCGAGCTGGGATCAGACTGTCTCCTCATTGCCTCTCACCCCTCTCCCATTTCCAACTACTATTCTATAAAATTGGATTAAATGTTAATTTTGTTTGGAAGACATCAATGCAGTAGTTGATCAGCACAGCAACATATTAGCTCTCAGAGTTGGTTCTCTGGAACGCGGACTCACCCGGCTACCCCCAACCACATCCTGGGACATAGACTGACCCAGCTGGGCTCACGGTCAAGATATTAGTCTCCATTCACATTAACTTTAAGGGTAGGGGTGTGGTGGGAGTATGTGTCTGTGGAATGATTGCTAATCCCAGCGAGCAGCCTGCATTCTGGAGGTGAAGCACACCAGAGGAAGATGGATAAGCAGCATCAGATTTCAAGGCTTTGATGTATGGTAGAACAGATAGAACAGTATCTGAGAAAAACTCCATGTGACTTGGTTGTTCACAATCAAGATGAGAGATATCAGCAGCACATTCTTCATTTCAGGAAATAGTCCCATTGCAGGTTCAGCAGGGGTTCGATATAAAGTAAAGGTCCACAAGAACATGAGGAGCAGGAATAGACCACTCAGCCTGTCCAGCCTGCTCCACCCTTCAATATGATCATGGCTGATCTTGGACTTCAAATCCAATTTCCCACTCACTCCTCACATCCTTTCATTGTCTGAGAGACCAAAACTCTGTCTATCCCAGCTTTAAATGTATTGAATAATCGAGCATTCACAACCCTCTGGGGTAGAGAAATCCAAAGATTCACAAACCTTTGAACAAAATAATTTCTCCTTATTTCAGTCCAAATGATCAGCCTCTTATCCTGAGACTGTGCCCCCATGTCCAACCAGTGGAAACAATCTCTCAGTGTCCACCCTGTCAAACCCCGTCAGAACCTTGTAGGTTTCAGAGAGATCACCTCTCATTCTTCTAAACTCCAGAGAAAATAGACCTAATTTACTCAACCTCTCATCATAGGTCAACCCCCTCATCCCAGAACACAATCCAGTGAACATTCACTGTACCACCTCTAATGCAAGTATATCCCTTCTTAAACATGGGGATCAAAACTACACATAGTAGTCTAGATATAGCCTCCCCAAAGCCACACACAATTATGGCAAGACGTCCTTATCCTTGTATTCCAATTCCCTTACAATAAACACCAACATGCTTGCCTTCCTAATTGCTTGCTGTACCTCCATGCTAACTTTCTGTGTTCCTTGTACGAACATACGCAAGTCTCATTGAACATCAACACATGAACAAAATGTCTAACCTTTTAAGAAATATTCTGCTTTTTGATCTTACTACAAAGAGAATAACCTCACACTTATCCATATTTTACTCCATTTGCCACCATGTTGACCGCTCACATATCTCTTTGCAGGCCCTCTGTGTCCTCCTCACAGCTTACCTTTCCACCCAACTTTGTATCATCAGCAAAGTTATATACACTACTCTCTGTCCCTTAGTCTAAGTCATTAATATAGGTTGTAAATAGCTGAGGCCCCAGCACTGATCCTTGTGGCGCTCCACTAGTTACAGCCTGCCAACTTGAAAGTGCTCCATTTATCCCCACTCTCTGTTTCCTGTGAGTCAGCCAATCCTCCATCATGCTTATATATTAGAAAACAAAAACAGAATTACCTGGAAAAACTCAGCAGGTCTGGCAGCATCGGTGGAGAAGAAATCAGTTAACGTTTCGAGTCTTCATGACCCTTCGGCAGAACTGAGTATAGTTAGGAGAAAGGTGAAATATAAGCTGGTCTAAGGTGGGGGGGCACTTCAACACCTCTTTGATCCTTTTGTCTGTGACATCTTTTGATTATCTGCTCCTATCACTGCTTGCTTATCTCCACAATCATCCCACCCTCAACTTCTCTCTCCCCCCGCCCCCCCCACCTTAGACCAGCTTATATTTCACCTTTCTCCTAACTATACTCAGTTCTGCCGAAGGGTCATGAAGACTCGAAACGTTAACTGATTTCTTCTCCACCGATGCTGCCAGACCTGCTGAGTTTTTCCAGGTAATTCTGTTTTTGTGATGCTTATATATTACCCCAACTCCATGAGCCCTTATCTTGTATATTAATATTTTGTGCGGCATCTTATCAAATACCTATTGAAAATCCAAGATTGCAACACCTACTGATTCCCCTTTATCTACCCTATTAGTGACATTCTCAAAAAGCTATAATAAATTTGTCAAACACAATTTCCATTTGGTAAAACCACAATAGGCCATAACTTCCAAGGAATGGAGATCACAGACAGGCTGCCACTCCAATACTACTTACTTAAACCAAAATGCAGCTGCTTCATTCTCGCCTGACTTTCCGACTCAAGCTTGTGGAGAATAGTGCATTGCAATGGGTTCCCGAGGTGTACGGTTGAGTGCAGGGGAGTTGAGAGTAAGGAAGACACGCCGCTCTTTTACACGCGGCCCCCCTCCACCCCCGGCCAGCTGATGCAAAACAAGGAGGAATAAAGGTTTAGCCACTTTGGGGTCAGGTAGGTGGGGGGATTGGTCAGTGGGGAGGTCGGATAGGCAATGCGGGGGTGGGGGGGGGGGTGGGGTTCAAGCGGTTTGGGTGGTCAGTAGAGGGTTGACCAGTGGCGGGGGTGTGGTCAGCGAGGTTAGTTGGGTAGGTAGTAAGGGTAGTTGGGGAGGTGGGGAGGGTGCACTGAGGTGTATTTGGGTGGGGTGGGGTATAATTGAGAGGTGAGGAGGGTAGTTGGGGGGATGGGGAGGGTGGCTGGGGGGTCCTATGGGTGGGTTATGTAGGTAGTCAGGGGGGTGTCCCGTGAAGGGTCAGGAGAATAGTTGGGGGTTAGGGTCTTGTTGGGGAAGGTAGACTGGGGGGTGGGGTGTATGCGGGAGTAGTCGTGGGGGTTAGTCAGGGGGGTCCTGTGTGAGGTTGTGGGGGGCAGCCATGGGAAGTTTTGAGGGGCTAGTCAGTGGGGTGGGGGTTAGTCAGCGGATTCTGTGTCAGGTCATGGGGTAGTCATGGGGGATGTGGGGGATAGTGTGAGGGATGCGGGGTAGTTGGGAGGGATCTCATGGGCATCGTGGGATCAGTATGTAGCTAAGCAGGAGTTAAAAGTGGTTTTAATCTTTCCAACTTTTCCTGGGTAACTATTTCTGTAAGACATTCAGAACCATCCGAAGACTGCGATTTAAATCATAGTATCAGATGGCTCCCAGTGCAGGGAAATTGTCCAATGGAAGTTTGAGTTTCGCGATAAATTGCCATGCTATTCTTAGAGGGGGTGGCGGGGTGGGGTGGGTTGGTAGGTCCCAGTGAAAATCTTTGGGGTAGCCCCCAAGCACAGGGCCCTGGAGATCAGAAGCTATGGGCCATTAACTTTGCTTCTACTGTAGGTGGCATTTTCCATGGCTGCTGGCATCAGGCGGCATGGCAGGTGTGAACGGAATTGGCGGGTAGACCAAAAAATTGGTTTCAGGCCTTCGTGAAACCAGTTTTCAATTATACACTCCGCCTGTCAATGACGAACTGCGTTTCCCACTGTTGGATGTCAGGAGCTTCATTGTAATACATTTGTATATCATTATAAGCCCAACTCGCCAGAATCATCCCCCACTCCCCGCCATGCTGAATTATCCGCGTACGTTGGCGTGATTGCATGCTGACATATTTCACAACGGCATTTATAAGGTGTGCAACTGGCAAGCTGCATAGGAACATACGAACATACGAATTAGAAGCAGGAGTAGGCCACTCGGCCCTTCGAGCCTGCTCCACCATTCAATAAGATCATGGCTGATCTGAATGTAACCTCAACCTCACATTCGTGCCTACCTCTGATAATCTTTCACCCCCTTGTTAATCAAGAATCTATCTAGCTCTGCCTTAAAAATATTCAAAGACTCTGCTTCCACTGCCTTTTGAGGAAGAGAGTTCCAAAGACTCTCAACCTTCTGAGAGGAAAAATTTCTCATCTCTGTCTTAAATGAGTGACCCCTTATTTTTAAACAATGACCCCTAGTTCTAGATTCTCCCCCAAGAGGAAACATCTTCTCCACATCCACCCTGTCAAAACCCCTCAGGACCTTAAATGTTTCAGTCAAGTCACCTCTTACTCTTCTAAACTCCAGCGGATACAAGCCTAACCTGCCCAACTTTGCTCATAAGACAACCTACCCATTCTTTGTGTTAGTCTAGTAAACCTTCTCTGAACTGCTTCTAATGCATTTACATCCTTATTTAATTAAGGAGACCAGTACTGTACACAATACTCCAGATGTGGCCCCACCAATGCCCTGTACAACTGAATCATAACCTCCCTTTGTATTCAATTCCCCTCACAATAAATGATAACATTCTATTTGCTTTCCTAATTACCTGCTGTACTTGCGTACTACCCTTTTGTGATTCATGCACTAGGACTCCCAGATCCCTCTGCATCTCAGAGCTCTGCAATCTCTCACCATTTAGATAATAAGCTTATTTTTTATTCTTTCTGCCAAAAGGGATGATTTTACATTTTCCCACATTATACTCCATTTGCCAGATCTTTGCCCACTCACTTAACCTAACTATGTCACTCTGTAGCCTCCTTACATCCTCTTCACAATTCACTTTCCTATATATCATTGTGTCATCAGAAACCATTCCTTCAGTCCTTTCATCCAAGTTATTTATATAAATTGTAAAAAGTTGAGCCCCAGCACTGATCTCTGTGGCACACCAGTCATCACATGCTGCAAACCAGATAAAGACCCATTTATGCCAACTCCCTTCATGCTTCCTATTAGCTAGCCAATGTTCTATTGATGCCAATATGTTACCTCCTACACCATGAGCTTTTATTCTTTGCAATAGCCTTTGATGTGGCACTTTATCAAATGCCTTCTGGAAATCTAAGTACAGTACATTCACCAGTTCCCCTTTATCCACAGCACATGTAACTCTTTCAAAGAACTCCAATAAATTGGCTAAACATGATTTCCCTTTTATAAAACCATGTTGACTCTGCCTGATTGTCTTGAATTTTTCTAAGTGCTCTGCTATATATAATAGCTTCTAACATTTTCCCTGTGACAGATGTTAGGCTAACTGGCCTGTAGTTTAAATGGGGCAGAATTTTACCTTCGTTGGGCAAGCACAGAGGGCAGGCCCAGGAACGGTCGCGAAGCCATCCGTGATCGGGCCCTGGTTGGATGGGCAGCGAATAATTCTACTCAATCAATTGAATAAGGGCGCACTGCCGACTCAGGCACGCGCCCGCCAACTGAAATATCATGGAAGTGCGCGACCACATCAGGGTGCTCGACTGATGTCATCACAAGTCATTTTATGCTCGTTCGGGTTGGTCGTGCGACCGCTCAACAAGAGAAAAATTCAGGCCCTGCTTTCTGTCTCCCTCCCTTTTTGAATAAAGGAGTTACATTTGCCATTTTCTAATCTCATGGAACCTTTCCCTAATCTAGGGAAGTTTGGAAAATTAAATCCAGTGCATCAACTATCCCATGAGCCACTTCTTTCAAGACCTTAGGATGAAGTCCATCCAGGCTTGGGGATTTGTCAGCCCGGTGACCCAACAATTTGCTCAATATCACTTCCCTGGTGATTGTAATTTTTCCGAGTTCCTCGGTCCATTTCCTGATTTACTGCTATTTCTGGGATGTTACTTGTGTCCTCTATAGTGAAGACCAAAGCAAAATACCTGTTAAATACCTGTCTAATTCATCTGCCATCTCCCTACTCGCCATTATCAATTCCCCAGATGCACACTCTACAGGGCCAACTCTTACTTTGTTAACTCTTTTTCTTATTTAAACATCTATAGAAATTCTTACTATCTATCTTTATATTACTAGCTAGCTTTCTCTCATACCCTAATTTTTCCCTCCTTATAAATCTTTTTGTCCTTCTTTGCTGTTCTTTTTACATTCTGTCCAATCTTCTGACCTGCCACCCATATTTGCGTAATTATATGCTTTTTCTTTAAGTTTGATACTGTCTTTAATTTGTTTAGTTAACCACAGATGCTGGACCCTCCTCTTAGAATTTTTCTTTCTCATTGGAATGTATATATGCTGTGTATTCTGAAATATCCCTTTAAATGTCCGCCACTGAACTTCTATTGACCTACCCCTTAACCTCATTTGTTAGTTCACTTTAGCTAGCTCCGCTCTTGTGCCCTCATAATTGCCCGTATTTAAATAAGTTTAAAATACTAGTCTTGGACACTATTGTTTCTCCCTCAAAATGAATGTAAAATTCAATCATATTATGATTGCTGCTACCTAGGGGTGCCTTCGCTAGGAGGTTATCAATTAATCCTATCTCGTTGCTCAATACCAGGTCTAGTATAGCTTGATCTTTGGTTGGCTCCAGAACGTGCTGTTCTGAGAAACTATCCCGGAAGCATTCTACGAACTCCTCATCTAGGCTACCTTTGTCCATCTGATTTTTCCAGTCTACATGTAGATTAAAATCCCCCATGATTTTGCCATACCTTTCTGGCAAGCTCCCAGTATCTCTTCATTCATAAAGGCAAAATACTGCAGACGCTGGAAATCTGAAATAATAACAGAAAATGCTGGAAAAACTCAGCCGGCCAATGGAGAGAGAAACAGTTAATGTTTCAAGTCCATTTGACCCTTCTTCAGTGCTAAAGAGAAGTAGAACTGTGTTGAAATTTATACTGTTTAAGGGGGGTGGAGCAGGTGAAGCTGGATAGAAGGCTAGCGATAGATGGGGGCTTTTAGCATGATTTTAATATGCATATAGACTGGACTAAATAAATTGGCAAGGTTAGCCTTGAGGGAGAGTTCATAGAGTGTATTAGAGATTGTTTCTTGGAGCAATATGTTGTGGAACCAACCAGGGAGCAGACCATTCTGGATTTGGTTTTGTGTAATGAGATGGAATTAATTAATGATCTCATAGTAAAGGATCCTCTAGGGAAGAGTGATCAAAACATGCTAGAATTTCAAGTTCAGTTTGAGAGTGAGAAACGTGAGTCCCACGCTAGGGTTCTATATTTAAACAAAGGTAACTAAATAGGCATGAGGGCAGATTTGGCTCTAGTGGACTGGGCAGGAAGACTACAAGGTAGGACAGTTGATGAACAGTGGCAGATATTTAAAGAGATATTCAATTCCTCCCAAATAAAATATATTCCAAAGAGGAAGAAAGATGGTAAGAGGGGGAAAAAGCATCCATGGCTCAGCAAGGAAGTTAAAGATAACATAAAGGCAAAAACTAAGGGATACTAAATTGCAAAGGTCAGTGGCAGGCTGGAAGATTGGGAAGCTTCAACAAAGGGTTACTAAAAAAATTAAAAAAGAGCAAAGGTAAATCATGAAAGAAAACTAGCGCAAAATGTAAAAACTGATAGCAAAAGCTTCCACAAGTATATAAAAGAAAAGAGTAGCGAAAGTGAATGTTGATCCCTTATAGGATGAGGCTGGCGAGTTAATAATGGGGAATGCAGAAATGGCAGAGACACTTAATCAATATTTTACCTCAGTTTTCACAGTGGAGGACCACCCCAATAGTAACAGGTAGTGCAGAGGGTATAGAGGGGGAGGAACTGAGAACAATCACCATCACTAGAGAAAAAGTACTGCGCAAACTATTGGGATTTAAGGATGACAAGTCCCCAGGACCTGATGGCCTACATCCCAGGGTCTTAAAGGAAATGGCAGCGGAGATAATGGATGCATTGGCTATAATATTCCAAAATTCCCTGGATTCTGGAAAGGTTCCAGTGGGTTGGAAAAATGCTAATATAACACCCTTATTCAAAAAGCAGGGGAGGCAGAAAGTAGGAAACTATAGACCAGTTAGTTTAACGTATGTCATTGGGAAATTGTTGGAATCCATTATTAAGGAAGTAGTAATGGGGCATTTGGAAAGTCAAAATGCAATCCATAAGAGTCAGCATGGTTTTATGAAAAGTAAATTGTGTTTGGCTAATTTGCTAGAGCTCTTTGAAGATGTGACAAGCAAAGTGGATAATGGGGATCCTGTAGATGTAGTATATCTGGACTTCCAGAAAGCCTTTGATAAGGTGCCGCACAAAAGACTAATACACAAGATAAGATCACACGGAGTTAGGGGTAATATATTAGCTTGGATAGAGGATTGGCTAACCAGCAGAAAGCAGAGTCGGGATAAATGGGTCTTCTTCTGGATGACAAGCTGTAACTAGTGGGGTGCCACAGGGTCCAGTCCTTGGGCCCCAACTATTTACAATCTATATTAATGACTTGGATTCAGGGATAGAAGGTACTATCGCTAAATTCGCAGATTACACCAAAATAGGTGGGAAAGTAAGTTGCAATGAAGAAATAAGAAATTTACAAATGGATATGGACAGGTTAGGTGATTGGGCCAAAATTTGGCATATGGAGCTTAACATGGATAAGTGTGAGGTTATCCATTTTGGGCGGAAGAATAAAAAGGTGACATTATTTAAATGGAGAGAAATTTCAGGATGCTTCAGTGCAGAGGGATTTGGGTGCCCTCATACATGAATCGCTGAAAGCTAGTATGCAGATACAGCAGGTAATAAGGAAGGCAAATGGAATTTTGGCATTTATTGCAAAAGGAATAGAGTATAAAAATAGGGAAGTGTTGTTGCAACTGTACAAGGCATTGCTGAGACCGCACCTGGAGTACTGTGCACAGTTTCGGTCCCTTAACTTGAGGAAGGATGTAGTTGCATTGGAGGTGGTTCAAAGGAGGTTCACTAGATTGATTCCAGAGATATGGGGCTTGTCTTATGAGGAGAGATCGAGCAGTTTAGGCATATACTCGCTAGAGAACATAAACAATGAGATGCTGAGGGACCTGTTGTGTATTTCAAGGAATTTTCTACAAGAAGCTTAATTACAAAGGAATTTACATTCTGGATAGGAAACAAATGGAAGATTTAGCACATAACTATTAGTCAGATATGATTGACATATTTCACTCAGTCCCAATAAGTTTCAGATATCTCTTCTTTTCTCCTCTGCTTACTATTTTTGCATAGCAACTTGATTATCGCCATTTCCTGGTCACTGTAGAAATTACTTCTGTAACATCACAATTCTTTCCCTGCAGTCAGCTAGAGAAATAAGTTAGCCAGATAAAAAAACAAATGAAGTTTGCATTGTATGTCAGCCCCACTTCAGGCATGTAACCTAGGCGAACACATGTGCAGTACTGAGGGTGCTGCATTATTGGATATATTTGGTGTTACCCCATGTGCCTATTGCCTATTGCCTTTGCCAAACTATTTTTTTCCAAGGATGCTGTAGTTACTTTGTCCTCTTCAAAATCTTGTTTTCCAGAGAAGTTTATGGCCCAAGGAAGGATTGCATAAATGCAGTTCAGGGTATTCATTTGGCTTATTTAATTTACTGGTACTAATCAACTACGCAGAGGAAAAATTCAGTGAGATCATTTCTTCCATTCACCTGCATAACATGGATATTTGTCTGTGATGACCATAAATCACAGTACTGATACAAAAGCTGATACAATTTAATGTAATTATGCTCTTGATTCTGCATCCTGTATTATATCATTTATTCAACATCTTGCAATTAATCAGCACTTTATAAAGCACTTCAGAGGCCAAAGAAGGAGGGGTCATCAAAAGTTTGGAGGAAAGGAGGAGCTGGCCAGGTGACCATTGGAATAGTTGAATCTGTCGGTGACAAAAAGGCATGAATGAGAGCTTCAGCAACAGATAGGTAGAGGTGAAGGCAGGTGATGTGGTAGAAGTAGGCTGTCTGTGTTGTAGAGCATATGGGGCCAGTTTATGACTTTGGGTTTCAATAGGATGCTGAAATTATGAACTTTCTGATTCAACTTGAGGTAGAACCAGAGGCTTAAGGAAAGGAATTGAATTAATGGCAAGGCTATAGATTTTGTGACTGGGGCTGAAATTGTTGGCTTTGGTCTTCCCAGTGTTTAACTTGAGGAAATTGTTGTTCATCCAAGACTGGATGTTAGATAAGTAGTCTTGACAACATCGTAGTAGTTACAGAGGATTGAGCGGGGAGGTTGGGTTGGTGTTCTCAGTGTACATGTCAATGCAAGCTCCATGTTTTCTAATGTCGCCAAGGGGCACTGTGTGATGAGGAGAAGGAAGGGATCCAGATTAGATCTTTGGCAACTCGAGAATTAATGGTTTGGTGTTGGGAAGAGAAACTGTTGCTGGAGATAGTCTGGTTACAATTTAGTAGGTATGAGTAGAGCAGAGGAATGAAGGTGTCATTGAGCTGGTCAACAGAGGAAAGGTGTTAGGGGAGAGTGGTGTAGTTGATTGTTGCAAAGGTTGTGGAGATGTCACCTAAGGGTGAATAATACACCACCATCACAGTAACAGAGGATGCAATTTGTGTCCTTGATTAGGGCCATTTTAGTGCTGTGGCAAAGCAGAAACCTGATAAATTCAGTTATGTAGTTGCAGGAGGAATGGACATTGATTTGGGAGGTGACCAATAGTTCAAAAGTATTTGGGGCGGTAGTTTGTAAAATAGGGGTCAAGAGATTTTTTTTTGAGAAGGAGATAGTAACCGTGTTTTGCAAGAGGGGACAGTACCTGAGGAGAGAGAATAATTTCAATGGTAGTTAGCATGGCATCCCATTTGTAGTTGAACATCAAATGTCTCCCAGCTGACTTAAAATATCAGGTATGTCATTTTTTCTTAGGAATTGGTGAACAAAGCTACCTCAATTCTATCAATTAGTGAACCCATGCCAGATGACTCAGTTATGCCAGCTACGCATGGCTTCAGTTGAGTTCATGACCTTGTAGTTAAGTATTGCGTGAGTAAGTAATCCACATCACAATGTAGCAGTAGTGAATTGGGAGAAGGATCTGAAAGTGCCTGAGCAAACATTATGCCTTATCGTATGGAGTCTGTATCTACGACTGAATCAGTGAAACAATTGGATGATTGAGAATGCATAAATCAGTTACAAAGTTTTGTTACAGAAACCGGATACTTTTAGATGGAAATGAAAATTGGGCGGCTTCTCTAAGGAGTGGGTGATCCTAAAGTCATTATTACACCTGGTGGCAAGTTTAGTGACTCGTAACCACTATGAATTGTGACCAGTTAGGCCACTCACCTGGGTAATTGCAACTGATAGCTTCGACTATAGTAGGTAAACTAACACTCTTTAATTATTTTAATTCATCACCTCCAATTGCTCCCTATTCTGCCCTCACTAGTAACTGAGCTTTAACCATTAGTATGGTTATGCTAGTATTTAGCTCAAAAAGCTTTCTCAAAATGCAAAAAGAACTCCCTGTTGTTGATGTATATTGGCTACATTCATCCTTTGATTGAATACACTGTTCCTGTGTGGCACCCTAGCTTCACACAGGTGCAAGCTGCACAGATCAAAAGAATACAGAAGTGGACGCTGAGATTGATTGTAGGCCCTCAGTACCAGTCATACGACAAAGTCCTTGGTGTCTAATATTTCAAAACCCTACAGACAAAGAGTTAATATTTGTACTTAAGTTCAGAGAATCTCTTATGATCTACACAACTTCAAAACTGATTACCTGTGCAATCAAGGCAACTCAGAAGTTTGACTAAATTCAACCCCATAAGATCCAATTCCTGATGTAGCTCTATTGTTTACATGGTTTGGATCCTTGATGAAGTACCTAAATGATGACAAATAAATGTCCTTCAGTGCCACTAATGTTGGAATGGTCGTTTGGTAGGACAGAATTTGAGTATTGCTGAAAAAACGAAACATGTCTGGGCTTTCCGTCTTGCACTCGTCGGGGCGCTTCACGGGAGTACCATTATACGGGGGAAGCGGCGATTTGTGTTGTGTGTGAAGAGAGTGCTGATTGAGTCCATTTGCCAACCAATTGGCAGTCTCTTCACATGCAGCATGGATTGTTGTTTTCCCCTTGTATTGGTGTTCTTGTGAAGTGTCCTGATGATTGCAGGACGGGAAGCTTGGATGTGTCTCTCTTCAGCAATGTTGGAATGGTTTGTAATTTAAATATAATTTTAAATCAACACTACCCTTCCTTTAATATCCTGTGCAGCACTTTTTCCTGTTACTTGCTGAATTTTCTATTTTTGTTACGACATAATTGATTATGTTTGCACGTTTTTAACCTGATTGCTTAATCTGTACATTAATTTTTAAATGCAGGTTACACTGCAATTCAGCCGTCTAGCTATTACTTATTTATGATTGTGACAATAGCTCCTTATCCCTTTCACAAAAGCAGGCTACTACAGCTGCTGGAAATCTGGAAAAATTCACACAATGCTGGAAGTACTCAGCAGGTCTGGCAGCATCTGTGGAGTGTTGCAAACATCTAGTTCATGGTTCACATGTTTTGGAATATAATTTTTAGGTTGTAGGTTAAACAGTTAAATGTAGATAAATGGATGCATCTAGCTAAAATTGATAAGCAGTCCTGCAGTAGATGTAATTCAAACCAGTTTGGAGTTTATTACACTTAAAAGTCTTCTCTTTGGAGCAGAGAAGACTGAGGGGTGACCTGATCGAGGTGTACAAGATTATGAGGGGCATGGACAGGGTGGATAGGGAGCAGCTGGTCCCCTTAAGTCCAAGGTGAGGGGCAGGAGATTTAGGGGGGATGTGAGGAAAAACTTTTTTACCCAGAGGGTGGTGACGGTCCAGAATGCGCTGCCTGGGAGGGTGGTGGAGGTGGGTTGTCTCACATCCTTTAAAAAGTACCTGGATGAGCACTGGGCATGTCATAACATTCAAGGCTAAGGGCCAAGTGCTGGTAAATGGGATTAGGTAGGTAGGTCAGGTGTTTCTCACGTGTCGGTGCAGACTCGATGGGCCGAAGGGCCTCCTTCTGCACTCTGATTCCATGAAAGTTTAAAAGGATGAGAGGAGATCTAATTGAGGTATATAAGATACTAAAGAGGATATACAAAGTAGACATGGAGCAGATGTTTCCCCTTGTGGGCCATTCTAGAATGAGAGGCCATAGTTTTAGGCTAAGGGGTGATAGATTTAAATCAGAGATGAGGAGGAATTGCTTTTCTCAAAGGGTCGTGAATCTGTGGAATTCACTACCTCAGAGTGCAGTGGATGCCGGGACGCTGAATAAATTTAAGGAGATAGACAGATTTTTAAATAGTAATGGGTTGAAACGTTATGGGGAGAGGGTGGGAAATTGGAGTTGAGGCAGAAATAAGATCAGCCATGAATGGCGGGGCAGACTCGAGGGGCTGAATTGCCTACTCCTGCTCCTAATTCTTTTGTTCTTAAGAGGGATTGATACATGACACATGGACACAAGACAAAGGGAGTGTTAATGGTAGTGTTAAGGGCTAAAAATGGGCTGATAGTGGCATAAAGGTAAGAAAGCAGAATGTGATAATAGCAGAACAAGGGTAAGCACTCTGTGAAAGAACAGTATGAACAAGTAACAGATGGCCCTTTTGGGAGGAGGTGGTTGGGGAAAAAGTATAGTAAAAAGGGATAAAATAGGGGGGATAAAAAAAGGGATAAAACAATGAATAAATGAATAAAAGTAAGTAAATAAAAAATAAAAATACATTTAAAAAGGGGATTAAAAAGGGGGTGAAGTTAGAGGAGAGAGTTCATGGTCTGAAGATGTTGAGCTCAATGTTAAGTCCGGAAGGCTGTAAAGTGCTTCCAGTGTGCGTTTGGCTTCACTGGACCATTGCAGCAGGCCAAGGACGGACATGTGGCCATGAGAGCAGGATGGTGTGTTGAAATGGCAAGTGACGGGGACGTCTGGGTCATGCTTGCGGACAGGCTGAAGATGTTCCACAAAGCGGTCACCCAGTCTGCGTTTGGTCTCTCCAACGTAGAGGAGACCACATTGGGAGCAGCGAATGCAGTGGACCAAATTGAAGGAGGTGCAAGTGAAGGGCTGCTTCACCTGAAAGGAGTGTTTGGGCACTTGGATGATGAGGAGGGAGGAGTTAAAGGGGCAGGTGTTGCACCATCTGCGCATGGGAAGGTGCCATGGGAAGGGGATGAGGTGTTGGGGGTGATGGAGGAGAGGACCAGGGTGTCCTGGAGGGAACGGTTCCTATGGAATGCTGACAGCGAGTGTGAGGGGAAGGCATATTTGGTGGTGGCATCATGCTAGAGTTGGCCGAAATGGCGGAGGATGATTCTTTGAATGCGGAGGCTGGCGGAGGCTACTCTGTCCTACTGTGTAATTACAATTAGGGGCCTGTACACCATTCCAACAAGTGAATTGTTGCCTTTATCATTCCTCATCTCAACCCAAACGCTTCTACATCCTGGATACCTGAACTTAGGTCTTCCCTCTCTATTGTGCTAATGCCATCATTAATTAACAGTGCCACCCCTCTGCCTTTTCCTAGCTTCTTGTCCTTCCAAAATGTCACCTACCTTTCAATACTCAGGTCCTGATCTATGTCATCCTCTAGCCATGTCTCTGTAATGGCTATCAGATCATACTTATTTATTTCTATTTGTACGATCAGTTCATCAGTTTTGTTTCTTTGAGGGGAACTCAGAGGTGAGTGCATAGTGACATTGCACAGTGCTCTCGAGGGTCGCCTGTTGGAATGTCGTGCGTTCAGGCGAGGGCACAGGAAAGTCCCATTCTCCAAGCTGGCTGACAGTTCAGCGCCAGGGCAAGGTGGTGGGGGCAAGGGGAGTGGGCAAGGGCTGCCCTGTGGCTGAGGTGGATTGGAGAGGGCAAAGACTACACTGTGGTTGAGGTGAGTTGTGGGGGACAAGGGCTACACCATGGTTGATGTTAGTGCAAAAACATGTATGGTGTGGGGGAGGGAAGCAGCCACCCATTAGGGAAACCTTCTTTAAAGTGACCATTCCTCTACAGCTGAGACAGTTCAGGTGCAGCCACATTAACATGCTTGGAGTGGGGCCTCTAGTTTATCTGCCCACTCGAGCAACGCAGAGGCATGAAAGTGCCACCAAGTGTTCCAGAGCTTTTCACCCCTCGGGCACAGACTGCAAACTAATAAGGGTTTAGTGAACTGCAGAACAAGTGGACGACTGGGCACGTTGTACAATCTCCTTGCTAAAGCTGGCCATGAAGCAGTCACTGGTGGAGGAGCTCACAGCCTCTTGCAATGTCATCATTCAGGTTTGGACCAGTCTCTCCCATGGTGCAAGCTAACAGTGCAGCCTTGCAGTGCGGGTTACGAGAATGCCTGTGCCTGAACTGAGAGCACAACATGCAGTCCAGTGGGCAAAGCTGCCACCGATCGGTCAGACGGAGTGGGGCGGAGGTGGGTGGGGTCTCGGGCAACCATGCAGTGCATCAAATTCTGACCATCCAAGTGGTAGCCAGAGCTCTCTGGGATGCATTAAGGGGCCTTCAAACTTAAACAAGAGAGGCTCTTGGATCACCCAAGCTAACCCACACATCTGGGTCTTTCATCCTGTAGGAGGAGTACATCAGGAGCATGGAGCCTGCTGACCTAACTGTATGCCTCGTGGCTTACAGAGCGTGGAGATGAAGGAGAAGAGAGTGGCAGAGGTGCCTGGCTGGGCAGAGGGAGGAACAGCACCCTCAGGAAGAAGGGGTGGCTGGAGATCCCTCACACACAGCTGAAGAGCCACAGTGAGCCGTCACTGGTTGGCGCCTAGCAACACCCAGGGTCTATAGGCGCCGCATTTCATTCCTGCAGATGGCTGAGAACCATTGTCTCTGAAGATTGCGCATGTCCAGAAAACTGGTCGGTCACATTTGCCAGCTGCTGCAGGATTTGGCACCACGGGGACATGGAAGGCATCTACTGCCAGTGGCTGTGAAAGTGACCACAGTGCTCAATTTTTACGCCAGTGGCTCCTTTCAGGGCTCCACGGGTGAACTCTGTGGGATCTCTCAAGCCTCCACCCACAAATGCATCCATGAGGTCATGGACACCATCTTCACGAGGACACACAGCTTTGTGGATTTTGCCCAGGATCAGGAAAGACAGGTATCACGACTCACTGGGAATAGTGCACTGTAATATCAGCCCCACTGTTCCCCGAGCTGCAGCAAATGTGAAAAGTTTGATCAAACCATCAGATTGCCCCAATTCTACCGAACTGTTTCATTTAGTTAACAGAATATGAGCACCAGGTTTGTAAACTTAATAAGTAAATAACTGTTTATTGAACAAACTTGTTAACCAGTGGCAAAGAAAGAAATATGAACTGCTAACTTCTAACACTATAACTTAAACTCTACCCCGTCCTTAAATCCCTATACACACACACACAAGACACATAGGGCAGAATCTTCAGGTCGGCAAGCGAGGGCGGCCCTGCTCGTTGACGCGTAAAAATGACGCGCAGTGACGTAGGGCGAGTGTCCCGACTTCACCGCGCGTCATTCTGATCCAAAGTCGGCTGCGCACCCGCCAAACTGTCAAAGGCCCACTAAGGCCATTTAAAAACTAATTAAAGTAACTAACTGAGCTGCTGTCCAACCTTAAGGTTGGCGGGAAGGCAAAGAGCCCAGGTGGCTTTCGCGTTTATCATGAAACCTCATCCACGGGCGGGATGAGGTTTCATGAAGGGTTTATAAATTGAATAATTTTTTAAATTAAAGGTCATTGACATGTCCCAGCTCATGTGACACTGTCACATAAGGGGACATCTTAAAAAAAAATCACACTAATCTCCCTGAGGCAGCTCCATGCCTCAGGGAGATTTCTGTGTTCTTTCGCGCGCATGCACAAAAGAGTGCAGGCCCCAACTCAGCCTACTACCCCCGCCCACACAGAGAGCGCTCAGTGCTTCCGGGTGTGCATCTTGCTGGGCGGGCCTCAATTGGCCCATGCCCGCTCCTGCCCAACCCACCCGACGGGGAGAAAATTCTCCCCATAAGACACACAAATCATGGGTTTTAAGGGTGGGATAAAACCAATCAGGATTCAATGGGTTGATTTTGATCGATGCCTTCCAAATTCCTTTCAGTTCTTTGTTGATGACATGAGGTGATCTTCCTGGCACCTTCAGTCTTTAGCTCATTGGTTGAGCACTTGTCTTTCAACGTCTCTAATAGTGATTTTCCCATTTTCCTCTTGACAAGGTTTTTTCAGAGAGAGAGCAGGTTATAGAGATATGGGGAAAAAAAACAGCTAGCTATCATGGTAGAATTACTGGAATCTCACACACACAGGGGAAAGAGGTTTTAGGTCCTTTCTCTTTTCAGGTTAGGAGCTTTTTTTCCCTGCTGCACTGCTCTCACACAAACCCTGGTCACCAATTAAAACATTGTTGCCAGGCAGCTCCCCATTAGACTGGACGGCTCCTCAGCACCATCCTGTCTTTCATGGCACACTCTGTTCCAGGACAGCAACGTTGTATATATCCCTCACACTGTTCCAGCAGACATGTCTTTTAAACTGCAGTCTTTGTAATTTTAATCCACAGTCCAACAGAAATAAAAAGATATGCTCTTTACATAGGATGCAAGAATGATTGGATTTGCCCAGGTCTCAGTTTCCCACAGGTACAGGTTGCCATCGACTGCACTTATGTGGTGCTCAGATCTCTGTGGCAACAAGCGATCAACTATGTCAACCATATGGGATTCCATTCACTGAACATTCAGCTGGTGTGCAACCACCACAAACGCATCCTGCAGATCTGCACACGGTTCCCAGGCAGTGTCCACAGCTCCTACATTCTCAGTCAGGCTCAGATCCCTAATGCCTTTTAGGATCCACAGAGGCTGCAGGGGTGGCTCCTCGGGGACAAGGGCTCCCCACAGAGGACGTGGCTGATGACACCCATGTGGCGGCCTCAGACTGCAGCAGAGTGAAGGATCATGCTGCAACTTGCACCTTGTTGGGGCAAACCATTGGGATGCTGAAAGTGAGGTTCTGGTGCCTGGACTGGTCTGGTGGAGCCCTGCAACATAGTCCACAGAGGGTGTCACGCATCGTCGTCACCTGCTGTGCCCTTTACAACCTGGTGCCGCAACGGAGAGAGGAGCTGGCTGAGGAGGAGATGGATGCAGTTTGAAAGACATATCTACTGGAGCAGTGTGAGGAATATATACAATGTTGCCGTCCTGGAACAGAGTGTGCCATGAAAGACAGGATGGTGCTGAGGAGGAGTCTAGTCTAATGGGGAACTGCCTGGCAACAACATTTTAATTGGTGACCAGGGTTTGTGTGAGAGCAGTGCAGCAAAGAAAAAAAAGCTCCTAGCCTGAAAAGAGAAAGGACCTAAAACCTCTTTCTCCTGTGTGTGTAACATTCCAATAATTCTACCATGATAGCTAGCTGTTTTTTTTCTCATATCTCTATAACCTGCTTTCTCTCTGAAAAAACCCTGTAAAGGGAAAAATGGGAAAATCACATTGAAAGGCAAGTGCTCAGCCAGTGAGCTAAAGACTGAAAGTGCTGGGAAAAGGGTGAGGAGGTCCTTGAAGGCAAGCATGACGGCGATGAGACCATCTCATTGGCCAACCATGGCAGGGTCACTTGGGAGGCACTCATAGCTGCTAGATTCGTGGAGGATGATGACAACATGCAGTGAGGAGACTCCATTGATCCTCACATTGTATCTGTGAACATTTGACTCCAGTCTGACTGATGGCAGCACACATACCCTCTGTGATAAGCTCCTGTCATAGAGACACAGCGGATGCCCTTAGTCCCTACATTCCAGGAGGATGATGACGACATTCAGTGGGGACACTCCATAGATCCTCACATAGTTTATGTGAATGTCTGACTTCTGTCTGGCCGAGGGCACCTCGCTTGCACTCTGTGACAGGATCATAGCATGGAGACACAGCGGGGAACTTCTCCTGATTCTATGTCATCCTTTGTGATCTGAACCCTTCAGGACCACACTGTCACCGGACACAGATGCTGAACTGTTGGGGAGGGACACCCACACCTCAAAGGTGTTAGGAGCACACAGAGAGAATGACTGAACTCTGGGGGCCCAGGACACTCTGGCAGCAATGATAAGCCCCATCGAGGTGCAGACATGACTGATGTGCCCAGTGACAGTGAAGGCACACCATCAGTGTGCTGGGAAGGTTGCACAAAGCACAGGGGAGAGGCCTTGGACTGAGACACCAGCCTTTATCTTGTGCAGGAACCAAGGTTTCACATCTGAGCGACGCAAACACTGCTCATCAGAACCAGGAGCCATAGGCGGACAGAAACTCTTGGGAGTTGATTTACAATAGTCAACATTATGTACAAGTGCCCAGGCTGTGCAACTACATCTTCTTAACCTTCCTAACGCTGTCTTGGTGCTCCCCAGACATGCACAGCAGAGGTGGAGGCAGCCTGCTGACTGTGATGCCCTGTCTATGATGACCTTGACAGGTGCCCTCTGGAGGGCCAAGAGTAGGAAGGCCTCAGCCTGCTTTCGGGACCCTGCTGTGTGGCAGTGGCACCCTCCTCAGCCTGTGCAGCTGGAGCTGCTGGGGTCACAGGAAGAGAGGATTCGGATGGGCCAGATACTCCCATAGTCACCTGGGTCGATGGCTCCGGGGTGTGCACCTGCTGATCCTCCTTCCTATGGGTGCCCAAGGGCCCCAGGCTGACTCCTTGAGGAAAAGAGGGAGCTGGAGTGAGATTGAGCTGCTCTGCACCCCTCTCATGTTGACACTGTTGGAGGCCAACTATCATGTCAGCAACAGAGTTGAGCCCACGCAGCAGTGAAAGATCAATATCCTGGACCAAGGTCTCCATGGCGGCGGCCTTCCTACCTCAGTGTGTTGCAATGCCGGCGCTGTCACCTCAGCCTGAAGGTGGACAGACTCCTCCATCGTGCCTTGCAATCTGAGGAGTGCAACGGACATTCCTTCCTGATATTCCCCAGCTTGCCTTTACAGCTCCAGCAACTGTGACATGAGTCCAGAGTCTCATCATCTGACTCGGACTCAGCAAATGTCTGACCTCCAGCAGTCCTCGAGGACATGGGAAGTCCCTGCCTCTACCTGCTGTGGATCAGACAGTGTGCTGTGCTCACCAGATTGTGATCCCGAGGCTACTCTAAAGCTAGGTCCCACCGAGGTGTGTGTCTCTGCACTGCTGGAGGGTGTGGGTGTGGGTGAGTGTTGTGACAAGACTTCAATTCGGGTATTAACAGATTCTTCTTCGAAGTGTCTTCAGGGTTTGATTGGAGGCCCTGGGTCGTGGGCCTCTTTGGCTGCTTCCCAGATGTGCCTATGAAAGCAAAGAGAGATAATTAGTGCATGGCAGTGGCCTGTGAAAGAGGATACATCGCTCATGGTATGGTTGTCTGATGGATGTTGCACTGCTAGATCCTCACTTGGTAGAGCAGCGCCGGCCTCACCGTCAGCACAGGACCATCAACGGCCAGCTGGATGGCTCTGTTTTTAAAGTCTGTGAGGACCTTGATTTCAGGCATTCCTCCACCAGTCTGCGACCTCTCCCTCTTGTTGGGAGCCAGCTTGTCCTGCATGGATAGAGATGGAGAGAGGATAAGCAGGACACCTGCTGGGCCAAATGATAAGTATGCCTGGCCTGTGTGGGTGGTGAGTGGTCCCATGGACAGAATGAGGGCATGATACACGGGGCAGATGAAGATGTGTGTGAGAGAGTGAATGGTGATGTCCCTTGAACTGGCAGCGAGTGAGTGTGTGATGGGTTTGTGAGTGTATGAGTTGAGTGTGATGAGAAGAGTGACTTACCTTGGCAGAATGGAGGAGATCATTCATCCTCTTTAGTCTATAGTTTCCTGTTTTCTTTCTCCCTCCTTTTTTGAATAGATTTGCTAACTTCCAATCTTCTGGTACCAATGTAGAATCTAGAGAATTTAGGAAAATCATAACCAGACTATCCACGATCTCTGCAGCTAATTCTCTTACAACCCTAGGGTATAGGTCATCAGTTCCTGGGGATTTGTCAGATTTTAGTCCTTAAGTTTCTCCAATACTTTTTTTTCTGCCAATACTAATTACCTTAATTTCCTGAGTTTTCAGTCCTTAGGTTGCCCTTTATTTCTGGGGTGAAACCTGCGTCTTCTACTGTGAAGACTGATACATAATGCTTGTTCAATGTCTCTGCCATTTCTTCGTTCCCCATGATAATTCCTGCTGTCTCTGCCTCCTGGGAACCAATATTTACTTTAGCTTCTCTGCTTTATATATACTTGTTAATCCTCTTTTTTTCATTCATTCACAGGATACGGGCTTCGCTGGCTGAGCCAGCATTTATTCTCCATCTTGAATTGCCCTTGAGAAGGTGGTGGTGAGCTGCCTTCTTGAACCGCTGCATTCCATGTGGTGTAGGTACACCCACAGTGCTGTTAGGGAGGGAGTTCCAGGATTTTGACCCAGCGACAGTGAAGGAATGGCGATATATTTCCAGATCAGGATGGTGAGTGGCTTGGAGGGGAACTTCCAGGTGGTGATGTTCCCATCTATCTGCTGCCCTTGTCCCTCTGGATGATAGCGTTCGTGGGTTTGGAAGGTGCTGTCTAAGGAGCCTTGGTGAATTCCTACGGAGCATTTTGTAGATGTTACACACTGCTGCTACTATGCATCAGTGGTGGAGGGAGTGAATGTTTGTGGATGTGGTGCCAATCAAGCAGCTGCTTTATCCTAGATGGTGTCAATCTTCTTGAGTGTTGTTGGAACTGCACTCATCCAGGCAAATGGACTCCAAGCGGAGTGTTTTCCCCCTGATTCCCATTGACTGCAGTTTTGCTAGGGCTCCTTGATGCCACACTTGGTCAAATGCGACCTTGATGTCAAGGGCAGCCACCCTCACCTCACGTCGGGAGTTCAGCTTTTTTGTCCATGTTTAACCTAAGGCTATAATAAGTCTGTTTTTCTACCCCTGGCTAGTTCATATTCTAATTTTTCCCTTTTTGATCAACTTTTGGTAGCTATTTGTTGGTTTCTAAAACACTCCCAATCCACATTATAAGCCTCTTCCTTTAATCTAATGCCAGCTTTAACTTCCTTTATATTCAAAAAGAACATACTTTTGAATATTTTGAACTGTTTCTTTAATCTTTCTCAATGTTTAGTTTTGCCATACCTTGAAGTCTATTTTCCTAAAGAGATAGAGAAGGTAAACGTGGAAGTGGAGTTGGCAGTGCTGGTCAGGGAAAACATTGTAGTAACGGAAAGAGAGGACGTCCTTGAGAGGGCAAGGGCAGAGTCCATCTAGATAGAGATGAGAAGCAAGAAAAAGTAAGATCACATGACTGGGAGTATTCTATAGATTACACAACTGGGAGTATTCTATAGATCACACTCCTGGGACTATTCTACAGATCACACTATTGGAGTATTCTGTAGATCACACAATTGGGAGTATTTTGTAGATCACACTACTGAGGGTATTCTATAGATCACCCTATTGGGAGTATTCTCTAGATCACATTATTGCAAATATTCTACAAATCACACAATTGGGAATATTCTATAGATCACACTATTGGGCTATTCTATAGTTCAAACTATTAGAAGTGTTCTACAGATCACACAATTGGGAGTATTCTATCAATCACACTACTGGAAGTATTGTAAAGATCACGCTATTAGGAATATTATATAGATCACACCACTGGGTGATTACTATGGATCACACGACTAAGAGTATTCTATAGATCAAATATTTGCAGTATTCCATAGATCACACTACTGGGAGTATTCTATAAATCACACTACTGAGGGTATTCTTTCGATCACACTATTGGGAGTATTCGATATATCATACTAGTAGGGATCTTATATGGATCATGCTATTGAGGGTATACCGTTGGTCACAGTATTGGGGAATACCCTAGATCACACTATTGGTCTATTCTATAGATCACACTATTGGTAGTATTCTATAGATCGCACAACTGGGGGGTATACCATAGTTCACACTACTGGGAGTGTTCTATAGATCACACCATTGGGGGTATTCTATAGATCACATTATGAGGATATTCGATAGATCACACTCCTGGAGGTATTCTATAGATCACACTATTGGGGATATTATCAAGATCGTGCTAGTGTGCGTATTCTATAGATCACAGTTTAGTGGGTATTCTATAGATCAGATTACTTGGAGTATTATACAGATCACAATATTGGGATTATCTATAGATCACACTACCGGGAGTATTCTATAGATCACAATATTGGGAATATCCTATAGATCACACTATTTGTAGTATTCTATAGATCACACTATTGGGTGTGTTCTACAGATTATACTATTGGGAGCACTCTATAGATCATGTTAATTGGAGCATTCTAAACATCACACTATTGGGCCATTCCATAGTTCACACTATTGGTAGTGTTCTATAGATCACACTATTGGTAGTATTCTATATTTCACACAATTTGGAGTATTCTATAGATCACTTTACTAGGGTAGGCTATAGATCACACTACTGTGGGTATTCTATAGATCATACTATTGGGAGTGTTCTGTAGATCACACTGCTGGTAGTATTCTATACACCATTCTACTGGCAGTATCCTATAGATCACAGTATTGGGGGTATTTTTTAGATCACGTTACTTTGAGCATTCTATAGATCACAATAGTGGGAGTATTCCATAGATCATTCCATTGGAAGCAGTCTATATATCATACTACTTGGCGTATTCTGTACATCACAATATTGGGGGTATTCTATAGATCACATCATTGGCAGTATCTGTATATCACACTACTGGGAATATCCTATAGATCATGCTACTGGAGGTATTCTATATATCACAATATTGGGGATAGTATATAGACCACACAGCTGGAGCTATAGATCACAATGTTTGCATTATTCTATAGATCACACTACTGGGAGTATTCTGTAGATCACACTACTGGGAGTATTCTATAGATCACACTACTGGGAGTATTCTATAGATCATACTATTGGAAGTATTCTATCAATCACACTGCAGGGAGTATTTTTGCAGATCTCACTTTTGAGCGCATTCTTTAGGTCACACTACTCAGGTATTCTAAAGATCACACTGCTGGGATTATTCTATAGATCACACTGCTGGGAGTGTTCTATAGATCAAACTACTGTGGGCATTCTATAGATCACACTGCTGATGGTATTCTATGGATCACAATATTGGGATTATTCTATAGATCACAATCCTGGGAGTATTCTATAAATCACACTGTTAGAGGTATTATATAAATTACTCCAACGGGGCTATTCTATATATCATACTGTTGGGAGCATTCTATAGATTACACTATTGGGGGTATTCTATAGATCACAGCATTGTGAGTGGTATTGGTATTGTTGGGAGTATTCTATAGATCAAACTACAGTGGGTATTCTATAGTTCACACTATTAGGGGTATCATGTAGATCACACTAATGGGAGTATTCTGTAGATCACACTGTTGGGGCATTCCATACATCACGCTATTGGGGATTTTCTATAGATCACACTATTGTGGGTATTCTACATTGGGAGAGCACTACTGGTAGTATTCTCTAAATCAAACTATTGGGAGTATTCTATTGATCACAGTATGGGGGTGTTCTATTGATCAGAGCATTTGCAGTATTCTATAAATCACACTAGCATGGGCGAATCCTATAGATTAAATTATTGGGAGTATTCTATTGATCACACTATTGGGAGTATTCTTTAGATCACACTATTGGGAGAGTTCTATAAATCACACTATTGTGAGAGTTCTACACATCATATTATTGGTAGTATTCTATAGATTACACAATTAGGAATATTCTATGGATCACACTACTGCAGTTATTTTATAGATCACACTATTGGGAGTATTCTGTGGATCACACTATTGGGAGTATTCTATAGGTCACACAATTGAAAGTATTCTATAGGTCGCACTATTTGGGGTATTATATAGATCACACTATTGGGGTATGCTGTCATTCATACTATCTGGGATATTCTATAGGTCACACTACTCAGAGTATGCTATAGATCATATTGTTGGGAGTATTCTATAGATCAAACTACAGTGGGTATTCTATAGATCACACTATTAGGGGTATCATATAGATCACACTAATGGGAGTATTCTGTAGATCACACTGTTGGGGCATTCCATACATCACGCTATTGGGGATTTTCTATAGATCACACTATTGTGGGTATTCTACAAATCACACAGTTGGGTGAATTCTATAGATCACACTAATAGGAATATTCTAAAGATCACAGTATTGGTTATATTCTATATACCACACTACTGGGAGTGTTCTATAGGTCGCAGCATTGCAGGTATTTTATAGATCACACTGTTGGGAGTATTTGTATAGATCTCACTTTTGGGAGCATCCTTTAGATCACACTACTCACATATTCTAAAGCTACTGGGCATATTCAATAGATGACACTGTTGGTGGAATTCTGTAAATCACATTATTGGGGGTATTCTTTAGATCCCACTACTGGGAGTATGCTATCATTCATACTATCTGGAGGATCACACTGTTGGGAGTATTCTATTGATAAAACTATTGTGGACATTCTCTAGATCATACTATAGATCGCATTCTATAGATCACAATATTGGGAATCTATAGATCACAACATTGGGGGTGCGCTATAGATCACACTTTTGGGATTTTTTAGATCTCATGTTTGGAAGCATTCTTTTCATCTCACTACTCAGGTATTCTATAGATCACACTACTCGGAATATTCAAAAGGTCACAATATTGGGAGTATTCTATAGATCACGCTACTGGGGTACTGTATAAATCACACTACTGGGGTATTGTATAGATTACACTATTGGGGGTATTCTATAGATCTCGCTCCTGGGAGTATTCTATAGATCACACACTGGGAGTGTCTATAACTCACATTATTTGGGGTTATCCTATAGATCACACTACTGGGAGTAGTCTATAGATCACATCATTGGAAGTACCCTATAGATCACACTACTGGTAGCATTGTATAGATCACACTTTTGATGGTATTCTATAGATCACACGATTGGGTGTGTTCTATTGGTCACACTACTGGGAATGTTCTATAGATCATAACATTTTCTGTGTTGTATAGTTCACACTATTGGTAGTATTCTATAGAACATGCAATTGGGACTTTTCAATAGATCACACTACTGAAGGTATTCAATAGATCAGACTATTGGGTGTATTCTGTAGATCACACTATTGAGAGTATTCTATCAATCGCACCACTGGGAGTATTCCATAGATCACACTACTTGGAGTATTCTATAGATCATATTACTGGGGGTATTCTATAGATCAGGCAATTGGGGGTATTCAATGGATCACACTAATTGGAGTATCCTGTAGAATACACTGTTGAGAGTATTCGATAGATCACACTACTGGGGGTCTTCTTTAGATCACACAATATGGAGTGTTCCATATCTCACTATAGTGGGGGCATTTCATAGATGACTCCATTGGGAATATTCTATAGATCACACTACTGGGAGCATTCTATGGATCACACTATTGGGAGTACTCTATAGATCACACTATTGGGAGTATTCTCTCAATCCCACTAATGAGGATATTCTATCGATCACACTACTCGGAATATTCTATGGATCACACTACTGAGAGTATTCTATAGATCATGCTGCTGGGAGTATTCTATACATCACAATATTGGGCATGTTAGTGGGGTGGTGAAAAAGGCATATGGGACACTTGCCTTTATCAATCGAGGCATAGATTACAAAAGTAGGGAGGTCATGTTGGAGTTGTATAGAACCTTGGTGAGGACACAGCTACTTGGAGTTCTGGTCGCCACATTAATAGAAGGATGTGATTGCACTGGATGGGGTGCAGAGGAGATTCACCAGGATGTTGCCTGGGATGAAATATTTAAGTTATGAAGAGAGGTTGGATAGACTTGGGTTGTTTTCGTTGGAGCAGAGAAGACTGAGGGGTGACCTGATCGAGGTGTACTAGATTATGAGGGGCATGGACAGGGTCGATAGGGAGCAGCTGTTCCCCTTAGTTGAAGGGTCAGTCACAAGGGGACATAAGTTCAAGGTGAGGGGCAGGAGGTTTAGGGGGATGTGAGGAAAACCTTTTTTACCCAGAGAGTGGTGGCGGTCTGGAATGCACTGCCTGGGAGGTTGGTGGAGACGGGTTGCCTCACATCCTTTAAAAAGTACCTTGGATGAGCACTTGGCATGTCATAACATTCAAGGCTATGGGCCAAGTGCTGGTAAATGGGATTAGGTAGGTAGGTCAGTGCAGACTCGATGGGCCTAAGGGCCTCTTCTGCACTGTGTAATTCTGTGATTATATAAATTACTCTGTTGGGGCATTCCATGGATCACAGCATTGGGAGAATTCTATAGATCGCACTACTTAGAGTATTCTGCAGATCACATGATTGGGGGTATTCTACAGATCAAACCATTAGGAGTATCCTATATATCACACTATTGATAGTATTCTATAGATCACACTATTGGGATTGTCCTATCGATCACACGATTGGGAGTATTCTATAGATCACACTATTGGGCTATTCTATGGTCACACTGTTGGTAGTATTCTATTGATCACACTATTGGGAGGATTCTATAGATCACATAATTGGGAGTGTTCTATCGATCACACCACTGGGAGTATTCTCTCAATCCCACTAATGAGGATATTCTATCGATCACGCTACTGGGAGTATTCTATGGATCACACAACAGAGTATTCTATAGATCACACTGCTGGGAGTATTCTATACATCACAATATTGGGGATATTATATAGATCACACTATTGGGGCATTCCATAGATCACAGCACTGGGAGAATTTTATAGGTGACACTACTTAGGGTATTCTGTAGATCACACTACTGGAAGTACTCTGTAGATCACAGCACCGGGAGTATTCAATAGATCACACAACTAGCAATATTCTGTTGGGTCACACTGCTGGGGGTATTCTATAAATCACATGATTAGGCTATTCGATAGATCACACTACTGCGATATTTCATGAGATCACAATATTGGAAATATTCTATAGATCACACTATTGGGAGTATTCTATAGATCACATGGCTGGAAGTATTCTATAGATCACAATATTGAGGATATTATACAGATCACTCTTTAGGGGCATTCCATGGATCACAGCATTGGGAGAATTCTATAGATCACACTACTTAGAGTTTTCTGCAGATCACACGATTGGGGGTATTCTGCAGATCAAACCATTGGCAGTATCCTACCGATCACACTATTGATAGTATTCAATAGATCACAGTATTAGGAGTATTCTATAGATCACACTATTGGGTGTGTCCTATTGGTCATACTATTGGGCTTTTCTATGATCACACTATTGGTGGTATTCTATTGATCACGCTATTGCGAGAATTCTGTAGATTACACAATTGTGAGTGTTCTATCGATCACACCACTGGGAGTATTCTATTCATACTACTTGGAGTATTCTATAGATCATATTATTGGGGGTATTCTATAGATCATATTATTGGGGGTATTCTATAGATCACATTAACTGGAGTATTCTGTAGATTACTCCATTGGGAGTATTCTCTCGATCACACTAATGGCTGTATTCTATAGATCACACTATTGAGGGCATTCTTTAGATCACGCTACTTGGAGTATTTGAAAGATCACAGCAGTCGGGGCATTCCATAGATCACACCATTGGGAGTATTCTCTCGATCACGCTAATGAAGATATGTTATCGATCACACTAATGGCAGTATTCTATGGATCACATCATTGGGAGAATCCTTTAGATCACACTATTTACAGCATTTTATAGGTCACACTATTGGTAACATTCTATAGGTCACACTATTGCGTATCTTCTATAGATCACACTATTGGGCTATTCTATGATCACAATATTGGTAGTATTCTATAGATCAGACTTTTGGGAGGATTATGTAGATCACACTATTGGGAGTCTCCTATAGATCACACTATTGGGGGGATTCTATTGATCACACTACTTGGAACATTCGAAAGGTCACACTGCTGGGGCATTCCATTGATCATAGCATTAGGAGCATTCTATAGATCACACCATTTGGAATATTCGATACACCACACTACCCGCAGTATTCTATAGGTCACACTATTCGGGATATTCAAAAAGACACACAATTAGAATATTCTATAGGTCACACTACTGGGCGATTTCAAGATATCACACTATTGGGAGTATTCTATACATCACACTATTGGGAGAATTCTGTAGATCACACTGTTGGGAATATTTTTTATAGAACTTACTTTTGGGATCAAATGACTCAGGTATTCAATAGATAGCACTACTGGGAATATTCAAAAGATCACAATATTGGGAGTATTCTACAGATCACAGTATTGGGAGCATTATATTGATCACACTATTAATAGTATTCTATATATCTCACTATTGGGAGTGTCCTATAGATCACACAATTGGGAGTATTCTATAGATCACGCCATCGGGCTATTCTATAAATCACATTATTGGTAATGTTCCATTCATCACACTATTGGGAGTATTCCATCAATCACACTATTGATAGTATTCTGTAGATCACACTATTGGGTATCTTCCATAGATCACACAATTGGGAGAATTCTATAGATCACACTACTGGGAGCATTCTATAGATCACACTATTGGGGCATTCCATAGATCACAGCATTCGGAGAATTCTATAGATCACACTACTTAGAGTATTCTGTAGTTCACACTATTGGGGGTATTCTACAGATCAAACCATAGGGAGTATCCTATTGATCACACTATTGATACTATTCTATAGATTACACTATTGGGAGTATTCTATAGATCACACCATTGGGCTATTCTATTATCACACTACTGGTAATATTCTATCGATTACACTATTGCGAGTATCCTGTAGATCAAACTATTGGGAGTATTTCATCGATCACACTATTGATAGTATTCTATAGATCACACTATTGGTAGTATTCTATGGATCACACTATTGGGAGTATTCTATAGATCACACTATTGGGAGTGTCCTAAAGATGACACTTTTGGGAATATTCTATAGATCACATTATTGGGCTATTCTATAGATCACACCATTGGGAGTATTTTTTTATAGAACTCACTTTTGGGAGCATTCTTACGATCAAACCACTCAGTTCTTCTTTGGATCACTCTATTGGGAGTATTCTATTGATCACACTAATGGATATTGTATAGATCACACTATTGGGGCATTCCATGGATCACAGCATTGGGACAATTCTATATATCACACTATTGATAGTATTCTATAGATCACACTATTGGCTATTCTATGATCACACTATTGGTAGTATTCTATTGATCACACTATTGGAAGAATTTTGTAGATCACACATTTGGGACTGTTCTATCGATCAAACCACTGGGAGTATCCTATGGTTCGTAGTACCTGGAGTATGCTATAGACCACATTATTGGGGATATTCTATAGATCACACTAATGGCAGTATTCTATAGATCACACTATTGGGGGTATTTTTATCACACTGCTTGGCGTGTTCGATAGATCACACTATTGGGGCATTCCATAGATCACACCATTGGGAGTATTCTTTACATCACACTATTGGGAGTATTCTCTCAATCACGCTAATGAGGATATTCTATCAAACACATTTCTGGTTCTATAGATCACACTATTCGGAGTATTCTTTAGATCACACTTCTTGGAATATTCTGTAGATCACACCATTGGGAGTGTCATATAGATCATACTATTGATAGTATTTGATAGATCACACTATTGGTAGTATTCTATAGATCACATTATTGGGAGTGCCCTATAGATCAGACTATTGGGAGTATTCTGTACATCACACTACTTGGCGTAATCTATAGATCACACTATTTGAGGTATACTTGGAGCACACCATTGGGGATATTCTATAGGTCACACTATTGGGAGTATTCTATAGATCACAATATCGGGGGTATTATATAGGTCACACCATCGGGTGTATTGTATAGATCACAATGCTTGGAGTTTTCTATGGATCACAATAATGGGAATAATCTGTAGATCAAACTATAGGTAGTACTCTACAGATCACACTATTGGAACTATTCGAAAGATCACATTACTGGGACTATTCTCTCAATCACACCACTATTGTGTGTATTCTATAGGCCACACTAACTAGAGTATTCTCTCAATCACAGTAATGGGGATATCCTATAGGTCACACCACTGGGAGTATTCTATAGATCACACTATTGGCAGTACCATATAGATCACAATACTGGGATATTTATAGATCACACAACTGAGAGTATTCTATGATGACACAGTTAGGACATTCTATAAATCGCACTATTGGGATATTCTATAGATCACACTACTTGGTGTGTTCTATAGATCACCCTATTGGGGATATACTATGGATCACATTATTGATGGTAATCCATAGATCACATTACTGGACATATTCTATAGATAACATTGTTAGGAGTATTCTATAGATCACACAACTAGTAATATTCTAAATATCACAATATTGGGAACAATCTATATATCACACTACTGTGAGTATTCTATAGATCAAACTGTTAATGTATTCTATAGTTCACACTATTGGGGGTGTTCTTTAGATCACACTATTTGGAGTGCTCTATAGATCACAATAGTGGGGACATTCCATAAATCACCCAATTGGGAGAATTCTATACATCACACAACTGGGAATAGTCTCTCAATCACACTAATTGGGAAATTCTATAGATCACACTATTGGTAGAATTCTATAGGTCACACTTTTGGTAGTGTTCTATCGATCACATTATTGGGAGCGTTCTATAAATCACACTACTGAGAATATTCTGTAGATCACACTACTGAGAGTAATCTACAGATCACACTTTTGGGGGTATTCAACAGATCACTCCACTGGGCATATTCTGTAAATCAAACTATTGGAATTATTTTATATGTCACACTATTGGAAGTACTCTATAGATCACATTGCTGGGTGTATTCTATAGATCACACAACATTGGGTATTCTATAGATCACAATAGTGGGGGGATTTCATAGATGACTCCATTGGGAGTATTCTATAGATCACACTACTGGAAGCCTTCTATAGATCACACTACTGGAGGTATCCTATGGACCATACTATTGGGAATGTTCTATAGATCACACGATTGGGGGTACTCTATAAACCAAACTTTTTGCGCTATTCTATAGGTCACATTATTGGTTGTACTCTATAGGTCACACAATTTGGAATATTCTATAGGTCACAACATTGGGAGTATTCTATAGATCACCCTATTGGGGATATACTGTGGATTGCACCATTGGGTGTATTCTATAGATCACATTGCTGAACATATTCTATAGATCACGTTGCTGAACATATTCTATGGATCACATTATTGGGAGTATTGTATAGATCACACTATTTGGAGTATTCTGTGGATCAAACTGTTAACATATTCTACAGTTCACACTATTGGGAATGTTCTTTAGATCACACTATTTGGAGAATTCTCTAGAACCCAATAGTAGGGACATTCCAATTCTGCCAATGGAGAATTCTATACATAACACTACTGGGAGTATTCTCTTGATCACACTAATGGGGAAATTCTATAGATCACATTATTATGAGTATTCTGTAAATCACACTACTGGGGGCATTCCATAATTCACACTATTGTGGGTATTCTATAGATCACACAACTGGTAAGATTCTAAAGATCACAATATTGGAACATTCTATATATCACACTATTCAAAGTATTCTATAGATCACACTACTGGGAGTGTTCTATAGAACACACTGTTGGGGTTAATCCATAGATCACATTAGTGGGAGTATCCAATAGATTACACTATTGGTTGTATTCTATAGGTCACTTTTTGTAGTTTTCCATAGATCACACTATTGGAAGTGTTCTATAGAACACATTATTGGGGTTATTCTATGGATCACACTACTGGGAGTAATCTACAGATCACACAATTGAGGATATTCAACAGATCACTCTACTGGGAGTTTTCTATAGATCACAATGGTTGGGGTATTCCATAGATCACAGCATTGGGGGTATTCTATAGATCACACAATTAGAATTATTTTATATGTCACACTATTGGAAGTACTCTATAGATCGCATTGCTGGAGGTATTCTATAGATCACAATAATTGGGGCATTTCATGGACGACTCCATTGGGAGTATTCTATAGATCACACTACTGGAAGTCTTCTATAGATCACACTACTGGAGGTATTCTATAGATCACACTATTGAGAGTGTTCTATAGATCACACTATTGGGAGTGTTCTATAGACCAGACTTTTGCATTATTCTATAGATCACACTATTGGAAGTACTCTATAGAGCACACAATTTGGAATATTCTATAGGTCACAAAATTAGGAGTATTCTATAGATCACACTACTGGAGATATTCAATAGATCGCACTATTGGCAGTATTCTGTAGATCACCATTGGGAATATTCTATTAATCACTCCATTGGTAGTAATCTATAGGCCACACTACTTAGAGTATTCTATAGGTTACAATATTGGGGGAATGCTATAGATCACAACATTGGGAATTTTCTAGAGATCAAACTACTTGGAGTATTCAACTGACCACACTATTGGGGGTGTTCTATGGGTCACACCATTGTGAGGATTCCAGGTCACACTACTAGGGGTATTTTATAGATCATGCTATTTGGAGTATTCTGTAGACATAATATTTGGGGTATTCTATATATCACACCATTTGGAGTATTCTACAGATCACATTACTTGGAATATTATATAGATCACACAATTGGGGGTAGTATATGGATCTCACCTTTCGGAGTATTCAATAGATCACACGACTGGGAGTATTCTATATATCACACTACCAGCAGTATTCTATAGATCACACTATTGGGGGTATTCTTTAAATCACACTACTTGGAGTCTTCTATAATCACACTATTGGAAGTAATCTATGTATCACACCAGTGGGAGTAGTCTATTGATCACACCACTAAGAATATTCTATAGATCACACTATTCAAAGTATTCTATAGATCACACTACTGGGAGTGTTCTATAGAACACACTGTTGGGGTTAATCCATAGATCACATTATCGGGAGCATTCTACAGTTCACACTATCGGGGGTATTCTATAGATCTCATTACTGGAAGTATGCTATAGATCACACTACTGGGAATATTCTATAGATCAGACTACTGGGAGTATTCTATCAATCACCCTACTTACAGCAGTCTATAGATCACAATATTTGTGGTATTCTATGGATCACACCATTGGGAATATTCTATATAAAACACTACTAGGGTTATTCTATACATATATATACTGGGAATATTCAAAAGATCACAATATTGGGATTATTCTATAGATCACACTACTGGGAGTATAGAAACATAGAAATTAGGAGTAGGAGTAGGCCACTCGGCCCTTCGAGCCTGCTCCGCCATTCATTATGATCATGGCTGATCATCCAAATCAATAGCCTGCTCTTGCTTTCTCCCCATACCCTTTGATCCCTTTTGCCCCAAGAGCTATATCTAACTCCTTGAAAGCATACAATGTTTTGGTCTCAACTACTTTCTGTGGTAACCAATTCCACAGGCTCACCATTCTCTGGGTGAAGAAATTTCTCCTCATCTGAATCCTAAATGGTCTACCCCCATATCCTCAGACTGTGACCCCTGATTCTGGACTCCCCCACCATCGGGAACATCCTTCCTGCGTCTACCCTGTCTAGCCCTGTTAGAATTTTATAGGTTTCTATGAGATCCCCCCTCATTCTTCTGAGCTCCAGCGAATATAATCCTGATCGACTCAATCTCTCCTCATACGTCAATCCCGCCATCCCAGGAATCAGTCTGGTAAACCTTCGCTGCACTCCCTCTATAGCAAGTACATCCTTGCTCAGATAAGGAGACCAAAACTGCATACAATATTCAAGGTGTGGTCTCACCAAGGCCCTGTACAATTGCAGCAAATCATCCCTGTTCTTGTACTCGAATCCTCTGGCTATGAAGGCCAACATACCATTTGCCTTCTTTACTGCCTGCTGCACCTGCATGCTTACCTTCAGCAACTGGTGTACAAGGACAGCCAGGTCTCATTGCACATTCCCCTCTCTCAATTTATAGCCATTCAGATAATAATCTACCTTCCTGTTTTTGCTACCAAAATGGATAACCTCACATTTATCCACATTATACTGCATTTGCCATGCATTTTCCCACTCACTCAGCTTGTCCAAATCACACTGAAGCATCTCTGCATCCTCCTCACAGCTCACCCTCCCACCCAGCTTGTGTCATCTGCAAATTTGGAGATATTACATTTAATTCCCTCATCTAAATCATTAATATATATTGTGAATAACTGGGATCCCAGCACCAATCCCTGTGGTACCCTACTAGTCATTGCCTGCCATTCAGAAAAAGACCCATTTATTCCTACTCTTTATTTCCTGTCTGCCAACCAGTTTTCTATCCATCTCAATTCACTGCCCCCAATCCCATGCGTTTTAAGTTTACACGCCAATCTCTTATGTGGGACTTTGTTGAAAGCCTTCTGAAAGTCCAAATAAACCACATCCACTGGCTCCCCCTCATCAACTCTACCAGTTATATCCTCGAAAAATTCCAGTAGATATGTCAAGCATGATTTCCCTTTCATAAATCCATGCTGACTCTGTCCGATTCTGCCACTGTTATCCACGTGCTCAGCTATTAAATCTTTTATAATGGACTCTAGAATTTTCCCCACTACCGACGTCAGGCTGACTGCTCTATAATTCCCTGTTTTCTCTCTGCCTCCCTTTTTAAATAGTGGGGTTACATTAGCTACCCTCCAATCTGTAGGAACTGTTCCAGAGTCTATAGAGTCTCGGAAGATGACCACCAATGCATCCACTATTTCTAGGGCCACTTCCTTAAGTACTCTGGGATGTAGATTATCAGGCCCCGGGGATTTATCGGCCTTCAATCCCATCAATTTCCCCAACACCATTTCCCTACTAATACTGATTTCTTTCAGTTCCTCCCTCTCACTAAACCCTGTGTTCCCCAACATTTCTGGTATGTTACTAGTGTCCTCCTTTGTGAAGACAGAACCAAAGTACGTATTTAGTTGGTCAACCACTTCTTTGTTCCCCATTATAAATTCCCCTGTTTCTGACTGTAAGGGACCTACATTTGTCTTCACCAATTTTTTTCTCTTCACATACCTATAGAAACCTTTACAGTCAGTTTTTTTGTTCCCTGCAAGCTTACTCTCGTACTCTATTTTCCCCTTCTTAACCAATCCCTTGGTCCTCCTTTGCTGAATTTTAAACTGCTCCCAATCCTCAGGTCTGTTGTTTTTTCTGGCCAATTTGTATGCCTCTTCCTTGCATCTAATACTATCTCTAATTTCCCTTGTAAGCCATGGTTTGGCCACCTTTCCTGTTTTACTTTTGCACCAGACAGGAATAAACAATTGTTGCAGTTCACCCATGCGCTCTTTGAATGTTTGCCATTGCCTATCCACCGTCATCCCTTTAAGTAATGTTTCCCAATCCATCATAGCCAACTCGCGCCTCAGTAGTTTCCTTTATTAAGATTCAGGACCCAAGTCTCAGAATCAACTACGCCACTCTCCATCTTGATGAAGAATTCTATCATATTATGGTCGCTCATCCCCAAGGGGCCTCGCATAACTAGATTGCCAATTATTCCTTTCTCATTACACAATACCAAGTCGAGGATGGCCTGTTCTCTCATTGGTTCCTCAAGGTATTGGTCTAGAAAAACATTCTGTATACACTCCAGGAATTCCTCCTCTATGGCATTGTTACTAATTTGATTTTCCCAATCTATATGCATATTAAAGTCACATAATTACAGATGTTCCTTTATTACATGAGTCTCTAATTTCCTGTTTAATGCCATTCCCAACATCACCACTACAGTTTGGGGGTCTATATACAGCCCCCACTAACGTTTTTTCCCCTTAGTGTTTCTCAGTTTTACCCATACAGATTCCACATCGTCAGAGCTAATATCTTTCCTCACTATTGCGTTAATTTCCTCTTTAACCAGCAATGCAACTCCACCGCCTTTTCCTTTTTGTCTGTTCTTCCTAAATACTGAATATCCCTGGATGTTCAGTTCCCATCCCTGGTCACTCTGCAGCCATGTCTCCGTAATCCCGACTATATCATACCTGTTTACATCTGTGCCATAGATCAAACTTTTGTGGGTTTTCTACGGATCACACTGCTGATGGTATTCTATAGATCACAATACTGGGATCATACTATAGATCACACTACAGGGAGTATCCTACAGATCATACTATTGGTGGTATTCTATAGATTACACTACTGGGAGTATTCTATATATCACACTCCTTAGAATATTCTATAGGTCACAATATTGGGAGTATTCTGCAGATCACACCATTGGGAGTATTCTATATATCACACTACCAGCAGTACTGTATAGATCACACTATCGCGGGTATTCTTTAAATCACACTATTTGGAGTCTTCTATAATCACACTATTGGAGGTAATCTATATAATAGTCTATTGATCACACTACTAAGAATATTCTACAGATCACACAACTTGGAGAATTCTATAGGTTACACTTTTGGTAGCATTCTATAGATCAAACTATTGGGGATATTATACAGATCACACTATCGGGAGCATTCTAAAGTTCACAACATCAGGGGTATTCTGTAGATCTCATTACTGGGAGTATGCTATAGATCATACTGCTGGGAATATTCTATAGATCAGACTACTGGGAGTATTCTATCAATCACACTACTTACAACATTCTAAATATCACACTACTTGTGGTATTCTATGGATCACACCATTGGGAATATTCTATATATCACACTGCTAGGGTTATTCTATTCATCTATATACTGGGAATATTCAAAAGGTCACAATACTGGGACTATTCTATAGATCACACCACTGGGAGTATGCCATAGATGAAACTATTGTAGGTTTTCTACAGATCACACTGCTGATTGTATTCTATAGATCACAATACTGGGATCAATCGGCAGATCACACTACAGGGAGTATCCTTAAGATCATACTATTGGTGTTATTCTATAGGTCACACTACTGGAGATATGCTATAGATCACACTATTGGGAGCATTCTGTAGATCAAACTACTGTGGGTATTATATAGATCACACTGCTGATGGCATTCTATAGGTCACAAAATAGGGAGTATTCTGTAGATCACACTACTGGGAGCATCCTATATTTCACACTATTGGGGGTATTCTATAGGCCACACTACTGCGAGTATTCTATACATCACACTGTTGGGGGTATTCTATAAATCACACTATTGGGGGAAATCTATAGATCATACCATTGGGGGATATTCTATGGATCACGTTATTGGTGCTATTCTATAGCTCACACTATTGTGAGTGTTCTACAGATCACACTTTTGGGAGTATTCTATAGATCACACTTTTGGGAGTATTCTGTAGATCACACCATTGGGTGTATTCTATAGATCACATGGTTGGGAGTATTTTAATAGATCTCACTTTTGGGAGCATTCTTTCGATCACACTACTCAGGCAGTCTATAATTCACACTATGGGGGATATTCAAAAGGTCAAAATATTGGGAGTATTCTATAGGTCTCACCATTTGCAGTATTCTATGGACCACACCATTGGGAATATTCTATATATCACACTATTGGGGTTATTCTATGAATCTATATACTGGGAATATTAAAACGATCACAATATTGGGAGTATTCTATAGGTCACACTACTGGGAGTATTCTATAGATCATGCTACTGGGGTATTCCATAGATCACACTGTTGTGGGTATTCTATAGATCACACAACTGGTAATATTCTAAAAATCACAATATTGGGAACATTCTATATATCACACTCATGGGAGTATTCTATGGACCACAATATTGGAGGTATTCTATAGATTAAACCATTGGGAGCATTCAATAGAACACACTACTGGGAGTATACTACAGATCACACTATTGAGGGTATTCTACAGATCACCCTACTGTGAGTATTCTATAGGTCACAATAGTGGGGGCATTCCATAGATCACACCATTGGGAGCATTCTATAAATCACCCTACTAGCAATTTTTCTATAGGTCACACCATTTGCAGTATTCTATAGATCAGACCATTTGCAGTATTCTATAGACCACACTATTGGGAATATTCTATATATCACACCATTGGCGTTATTCTATAAGTCTATATACTGGGAATATTCAAAAGATCACAATATTGGGAGTATTCTATAGATCACACTACAGGGAGCATCCTATAGATCATACTATTAGCGGTATTCTATTGATCACACTACTGGGAGTAATCCATACAACACACTGTTGGGGTATTATATAAATCACACTATTGTGGGTATTCTATAGATCATACTATTGGGAGTAGTCTATAGATCGCACTTTTGCGAGTGTTCTATGGATCACAATATTGGGGGTATTTTATAAATCACTCTATTGAGTTATTCTATAGATCATATGGTTGGGAGTATTTTAATAGATCTCATGTGTGGGAGCATTCTTTCGATCCCACCAATCAGGTATTCCATAGATCACGCTACTGGGAATATTCAAAAGATAACAATATTGGGAATATTCTATAGATCACACTATTTGGAGTATTCTACAGATCACACCATTCGAGGTATTCTATAGGTCACACGATTGGGAGTATTTTAATAGATCTCACGTTTGGGAGCATACTTTTTATCACACCACTCAGGTATTCTATAGATCTCACTAGTGGGAGTATTCTATAAATCACACTATAAAGGATATTCTATTGGTCACTCTACTGGGAGTATTCTATGGATCACACTTTTGGTAACATTCTATATATCGCACTAATGGAACTGATCTATACATCATACTATTGGGAGTATTCCAAAGATCAGACTATTGGGCTATTCTATAGATCACACTATTGGGAGTATTCTGTAGATTACAATAATGAGGGCATTCCTTAGACCACACCATTGGGAGTATTCTATAGATCGCCCTACTAGGATGTTCTATAGATCATACTATTGGGAGTATTCTATATATAGCACTACTTGGAGTATTCTATAGATAACACTATTGCGAGTATTCTATAGATCACACTATTGGGTGTACTCTTTGGATCACACAACTTGGAGTATTCTATAGATCACAATAGTTGGAGCATTCTGTAGATCACACTGTTGGGGGTATTCTATAGATCACACTACTGTAAGTATTGCATAGATCACACTACTAGAGGTATTATATACATCACATCACTGGAGGTATTCTATAGATCAGACTACTGGGAGTATGCTATAGATCACATTGGTGGGATTATTCTGTAGATCAGACTGCTGTGGATATTCGACAGATCACACTGCTGATGGCATTCTATTGATCACAATATTGGAATTATTCTATACATCACATTACCAGGGGTCTCGTATAAATCACCCTACTGGAGTATTCTATAGATCACACTTCTGGGAGTATCCTATAGATCACACTGTTGAGAGTAGTCTATAGATCAAATTACTGTGGGTATTCTATAGATCACACTGCTGAAGGTATTCTGTAGATCTCAATGTTGGGATTATTCCATAGATCACACCACTGGGAGTATCCTGTAGATCACACTATGGGGGTATTCTTTGGATCAAACTACAGGGAGTATTCTACACTGTTGGGGGTATTATATAAATTACACTAATGGGGGTATTCTATACATCATACTATTGTGAGAGTTCTATAGATCCACAGTACTGGGGGTATTCTATAAATCACTCTATTGTGGTATTCTATAGAACACACTACTGGGAATATTTTAAAAATCACAATATTGGGAATGTTCTATGGGTCACACTATTGGGATTATTCTATTGATGTCACTACTGGGAATATTCCATAGATCACACTATTGGGGATATTCTATAGATCACACGACTTGGAGTGTTCTATGGATCACACTACTGAGGATGTTCTATAGTTCACACTATTGGGAGTATCCTATGTATCACACTATTAGTTGTATTCTATAGGTCGCACTTTTGGTTGTATTCTATAGGTCACACTTTTGGTAGTATTCTACAGCTCACACTATTGAGTGTTTTCTATAGATCACACTATTGCGAGTGTTCTATAGATCACAATATTGGGAGTATCTTTAACAAAAAGATATTTCAGGTGGGGTCGAGGTACATTCCAATAAGGGTGAAAGGTAAGGGAGCCAAAATTAGGGCCACTTGGATAATGAGGGAGAAGGAGATTCGGGTGAAACAAAATGGAGGCTGTATGATTCATGTCAGGCGAATTCTTCAAGTGAGAAATTCAATCGGTTGACAGGAGAGAGGAAGAGGAAAATAAAACTAGCAAAGAGAGATTATGAGAATAGAATGGCAGAGAATGAAAGGGAACCCAAAAATCTTCTACCGGCATGTAAGCAGTGGGCAGGATTTTACATTCGACCCAATCATGCGTAAAGTCACATGCGATGATATTGGGCGAGCGTTCCCAACATCATCACGCACTCGCGTAATATTTCGGTCGGCAGATGCAAGTGAGAGGCGGCAGCATGCCCGCCAACAATTAAGAGGGCTATTAAGCCCATTAATCAATTAATTAAGCGGTATTTCTTGCTGCCCATCCAACCTTATGGTTGGTGGGCGGGCAAATCAGCCAAGCAGCCTTTTTTAGGGAACCTCATCCATGGGTGGGATGAGGTTTCCAACAGTAATTTTTTAAAAATTAAAAATTTTAAACATCATTTTTAATATGTCCCTGTTCATGTGACTGAGTCACATGTGGGGCATGTTTCTCTCATTTTTACAATTTTTACTTTTGAATCCATAATTCTTCAGCTCCCTGAGGCAGCTCTGTGCCCTCAGGGAGCTTTCAGTGCGTGCTCCCCCATGCATGCGCAGACTTCAGCGCTCACTTACTCCTCCCATCCCCACCCCGGCAGCGCTGAGGCTCTTAGCACACATTTCACTATGGCTGGTCGTTAATTTGCCATCCAGCGTGAGATCTCAGACGGGGCCCGATCGCGGGCAGTGGCCAATTCCTCACCGACCTCAAAGTTCTGGCCAATAAGTGGGTAGGTAGTAAGAAGGTGCGTGGGCCTGATTAGGGGCAAAGAGGATGGCATATGCTTGGAGGCACAGGCCAAGGCTAGAATATTTAACAAGTTCTTTGTATTGGTTTTACTTAGGAAGAGGAATCTGACAAAATATTAGTAGAAGTGGAGATAATGGAGGTAATGAATAGGGTGAAAACTGAAGGAGAGGAGATATTGAAAAGACAGGCTATGTTTAGAATTGCTAAATCACCCGGTCCGGATGGTTTGCCTCCCAGATTGCAAAAGGAAGTGGGGTGGAGATAGCAGAAGAGATGCCTTAATATCTCCTCAATATGGGAAGGTGTCAGGGGATGGAGCGTGGCAAATGTGACATCCTTATTCAAGAAGGGGTGTAAGGACAATCCTAGCAACTACAGGCCAGTTAGTTTAACATCAATGATGGCTAAGGTTTTGTAATCCATAATCAGGGAAAAAGTCAGTTGGCTTGAGTTGATTAAGGAGAGTCAGCATGCCTTTGTAAAAGGCCGATTTGTGCTTGAATAATGTAGTTGAACTTTCTGATGAAGTAATGGAGAAGGTGCCACAAAGTGGTGCAAAGTACCATATAAAAGACTGTATCTATCCTGGCCATACTGTCACACTCACAGAGAACAGTATCTATCCTTACTATACTGTCACGACCACAGAGAACAGTATCTATCCTGACTATACTGTCACTATCACAGACAACAGTGCGTATCCCCTGTCTATACTGTCACTATCAGAGAGAACAGCATGAGATTAGATGCAGAGTAAATCTCCCTCTACATTTTCCCCATCAAACATTCCCAGTGCAGTTACTGCACAGTGTTAAATACAGAGTACTAAAACTCCCAGGGCAGGTCAGCACGTATTAGATACACTGTAAAAATCCATCTACACTGTCCCAATCAAACCTCCAAGAGCAGAACAACATGGGGTTAGAAACAGAGCAAAGCTCCCTCTAAACTATCCCCATCAAACACTCCCAGGACAGGTACAGCAGTGAGTTAGACATAGAGTGAAGCTCCCTCTACACTGTCACCATCAAACACTCCCAGGACTGGTACAGCATGGAGTTAGATACAGAGTAAAGCTCCCTCTACATTGTTCCCATCAAACACTCCCAGGGCTGGTACAGCAAGGGATTAGATACAGAGTAAAGCTCCCTATATACTGTCCCCTTCAAATACTCCCAGGACAGGTACAGCACAGGTTTAGATACAGATTAATGCTCCCTCTACACTGTCCCCATCAAACATTCCCAGGGCAGGTACAGCACGGGGTTAGAAACAGAATAAAGGTCCCTCTAAACAATTCCCATCAAACACTCCCAGGAATGGTACACTCGGGTATAGATTGAGAGTAAAACTCCCTCCAAACTGTCCCCATCAAACACTCCCAGGTAAGGTATAGCACAGGGTTAGATACAGAGTAAGACTCCCTATATACTGTCCCCGTCAAATACTTCCAGGACAGGTACAGCATGGGATTAGATACAGAGTAAGGCTCCCTCTACAATGTCCCCATCAAACACTCCCAAGACAGGTACAGCATGGGGTTAGATACAGGGTAAAGTCCACTCCACAATGTCCCTATCAAACACTCCCAAGACAGGTACAGCATGGGGTTAGATACAGGGTAAAGTCCACTCCACAATGTCCCTATCAAACACTCCCAGGACAGGTACATTCGGAATTAGATACAGAGTAAAGCTTCCTCCAAACTGTCCCCATCAAACACTCTACAGTGGAACTACAGGCCAGTCGGTCTAACCTCAGTGGTGGGGAAGCTATTGGAAGCAATTCTGAGGGACAGAATGAATCTACACTTGGAGAGGCAGGGATTAATCAAGGACAGTCAGCATGGTTTTGTTTAAGGGAGGTCATGTCTGACAAATTTGATTGAATTTTTCAAAGAGGTGACCAGGTGTGTGGATGAGGGCAATGTGTTTGACGTAGTCTATTTGGACTTCAGCAAGGCTTTTGATAAGGTCCCGCATGGGAGACTGATAACGAAGGTAAGAGCCCATAGCATGCAAGGCAATTTGGCAAATTGGATCCAGAATTGGCTGAGTGGCAGGAAGCAGAGGGTGATGGTCGAGGGGTGTTTTTGTGACTGGATGCCTGTGTCCAGTGGGGTTCCCTGGGATCGGGGTTGGGTCCCTTGCTATTTGTGGTAAATATAAACGATTTTGACTTGAATATAGGAGGGTTGATCAGTAAGTTCGCGGATCACACAAAAATTGTGGGGTGGTAAATAGTAAGGAAGTTAGCCTTAGATTACAGGAAGATATAGACGGGCTGGTCAGATGGGCTGATCAGTGGCAAATGGAATTTAATCCAGATAAGTGTGAAGTGATGCACTCGAGCAGGACAAAGAAGGCACGGGAATACACGATGAATGGTAGGACCCTGGGAAGTACCGAGGATCAGAGGGAGCTTGGTGTGCATGTCCACTGGTCCCATAGGGTAGCGGAACACGTATATAAGGTGGTTAAGAAGGCATATGGGATACTTGCCTTCATTAGCCGAAGCATAGAATATAAGAGCAGGGAGGTTATGCTGGAACTGTATAAAACACTGGTTAGGCTCCCTCTACACTGTCCCCATCAGGCACTCCCAGGACAAGTACATTCGGGGTTAGATACAGAGTAAAGCTGACTCTACACTGTCCGCATTAAACACTCCCAGGGCCGGCACAGCATGGGGTTAGATAGAGTAACCTCCCTCTACACTGCCCCCATCAAACAATCCCAGGTCAGGTACAGCATGGGGTTGGATACAGAGTAAAGCTCCATCTACAATGTCCCCATCAAACAATCCCAGAACAGGTACAGCACTCGATTAGATACAGAGTAAAGCTCCCTCTACAATGTCTCCGCCAAAGGCTCCCAGGACGCGTACAGCACGGGGTTAGATATAGAGTAAATCTCCCTCTACACTGTCCCCATCAAACAATCCCTGGGCAGGTACAGCAGAGGGTTAGATAGAGATTAAAGCTGCCTCTCCACTGTCCCCATCAAACCTCCAAGGACAAGTACAGCATGGGGTTAGATAGAGTAAAGCTCCTTCTACACTGTACCCATCAAACACTCCCAGGACAGGTACAGCATGGGGTAAGATGCAGAGTAAACTCCCTGTACCCTGTACCCATCAAACACTCCCAGGACAGGTACAGCATGGGGTTAGATACAGAGTAAACCCCCTCTGCACTGTCCTCATCAAACACTCCCTGACAGGTGCACTCAGGGTTAGAAACAGAGTAAAGCTGCCTCTACACTGTCCCTATCAAAACCTCCCAGGACAGGTACAGCACAGGGTTAGATACAGAGTAAAGCTCCCTCTACACTGTACCCATGAAACACTACCAGGGTGTGTACAGCACGGGGTTAGACACAGAGTAAAGTTCCCTCTACACTGTCTCCATCAAACACTCCCAGGACAGATACAGCATGAGATTAAATGTGGGAACAATTTCAAAAGCGATTAAAATGGTATTTAATAGATTTGTGGCACTGAATAATCCTGTCTTGACAAGAGTAAACAGGTAGACCAGCTGCATATTATTGGAGAGAACTGCTGGAGTTGATTGAATTTATTAGAAGCATCCACAGGAGGTGTTGGAAAGACATCTCCCCCTCCCCACTTTCTTTTCCCCTCCTCCCAATCCCTTTGCGCTTTCCCACCCCTGTCCTCCTCACCCTTCCTACACTTGCCCCTCTCTCCTCGCCATCCCTTTCCCCTCCCTATCCCTCCCCCACATTTCTGCACTCTTCCTTTCCCCTTCTCCACTTCCTCCTTTCCACTCTGAAACCCACTTCCTGCTGTATTTGTCCCTGGAATAAAGCTACTGCCAATTCCGTTCACTTTCAAAATCCCAGTGGCTTGCCTTTGGCCCTGCATTACCATGGCATTCCTGCAGCAACTGATTTGTTCAACTGTACCCACACCTCCAACTTTGATGCCAGAGTCCCCAGTAAAACCAGCACTCTCTCTCATCCAACCATCTTCCTCCCCCTTTAGTGCGACGGATGCAGACCTGAAAGGATAACTAATCAGATTAGACATTTCACCTGGTCTGGCTCAACCACTTAAAACACTACAAGGTCCCACAGTTGTCTGCTAAAACTACTCACTATTTCAGGATCATCCAAGAATGCAAAGATAACTCCTGACTTCTTTTCTCTACTGAAAACTGTCTTCTTAGACCCTCTCCGCTGTCCCTTCTACCCTCACCTCTAATAATAAGTGTGAGGAGCTCATGTCTTTTTGTCTCCCATCCAATCAGCTGTTTCTGCCATGTCCCTCCCTTCCACTATTCAACTTGGCCAATCCGATTTCAATGTCTCCCCTTGCCCTAACCCTGATTCCACATCTTTCTGTCTTCAATTATCTAGGCCCCAAACTTGGGAATTCCCTCCCTGTACCCCTCCACTTGTCCATCTTGTTTTCCTCCTTTGAGACATTCCTTAAAACACATCTCTTTCACCAAGATTTTGGTCTCTTCTATAATGCTCCTGTGAAGCACCTTGGGATGATTCATTGTGTTAAAGGTGCTATATAAATATGTTGTATTTTTCTGAGTTTCCCTCCTATTTCTGTCATGATCTTTCTGAGTTCTCCTTGTCCATGGGATCCACTTCCTGTCCCCTCGATCCTATTCCCACTAATCTGCTGACCATCCAACTTCCCCTCTTGGCCCCATGTTAGCCAATGTTGTTAAGGATTCTCTCTTCAGCTACAATCCCCTTTCCTTCGAATCTGCCATCATCACCACCTCTTCAAAAAAAAACACCCTTGTCCTCGCAAACTGCTGCCACATCTCCAACTTCCCTTTCCTCTCCAAAGTCCTTGAACATGTTGTCATCTTCCAAATTCATTCCTATCTTTCCCAGAACTCGATGCTGGAATCCTTCCAATCAGATTTCACCCCACCACCCCCACCGCCATAGTACCGAAACGACTCTTATCAAAGTCACAAATGACATCCGATGTGTCTGTGGCAAAGGTAAACTTTCCCTCCTTGTCCTTCTCAACCTGACCACACCATCTTCCTCCAACACCTCTCCACTGTTGTCCAGCTGGGTGGGACTGGTCTCACCTGGTTCTATTCCGGTCTATCTAATCATAGCCGGAGAATCATTTGCAATGACTTCTCTTCCTGCTCCCGTACCGTTATCTCTGATTTGCCCCACCGATCTAATCCCCCTTCTCTCTTTACCCCTCTCCGCTCTTCCCTGCTCTCCTTCCCTCAACACTCCTCCTTTCTCACCACTCCTCTTCTCCACCCTCTTTCCAACCTTACTCAATGCCTCTCCTCTCCTCTCTCCCCTCATTCTTTCTTCTCTGTCCTATCCCTCCTCACTTCTTGCATCTCCTCTTTCCTCCCCATTAGTCCTCCTCATCTCTGCTTTTGCCTTACCACTCTAATCTTGCATCCCACCTTTCTCTGGCCCTGTCCTACATCTCTCTTTATTGTTCACATGTATCAGATCCTCTCTGTCACTCTCTGTCACTCCTTGCACTTCCTACAGGAGAAAGGTGTCATGAGGTATGTTCACAGAATTGTTGTGGTCAGCTTGCCTCACTAACCTTCCAGATTGGTGCAGCAGCCTGTGCATGTGAAAATTAAGGACTGCAATGTAGAACATTCCATTCTGCCTTTCCAGAGAGCTGTCAAGAGCAGCCCGAGGACTGACAAATTTCTCATCTCTTCATTAATTTTGAGCCTTTGAAGTTGTTCTTTCAGCTTGCAGTCCAATCAGCTGTTCCCAGGTTAAACACCTCAGGAACAGACCAACCCTGCTTGGTGACAGCTAACAGTGCTCAGGCCTGTTCAAAGATTAAATAGCTTTCATTTTAAACAGATTACTCAATTAGACTGTCAAATTTGTTTTCAACAAGACCTGACGGTTAGCTGCTTGCCATTAAATTCTGTCTAAATGATAGTGTTGAATATTTAGGAGCTGAACATATTCCTCCACAAAACACAGATCTAAAGAGCAAAACATAGCATTGGGAACGCACCACCTCCATTCAGCATTTGATAGCTCCAAAATGTAAGAAACAATACCTACATTTTGTACAGTGCCTGTCCTGGGATTTATCATTTATATCACAAGATTGATATATGAAACCTAATTTCATTAACATTATCCAAACAACTGCAAAAAGAAACAGCAGTTTTAGTCCAACAGTGTTAAAATCAAACTATCAATGCATCACATAAAGAGAGAATCAAACTATCATGGTATATCTTGCATCAAACCACCACAGGAAGAGGCCTTTCAGCCCATCGTCTCTGTGCTGACTCTCCAATTGAGAAATGTATTTAGTGCCCCTCCCCCACCTTTCTCCCCGTAACCCTGCACATTCTTCCTTTTCGGGGGACAGTCTAATTCCCTGCATTCCAGATCCTGACCACTCACTGTATGAATAAGTTTCTCCTCATTTCTCCATTGATTCTTTTGCCAATTACGTTAAAACTGTACCCTCTGGTTCTCGATCCTTCCACCAATGTAAACACTTTCTGCCTATTTACTCTGCCCAGACCCCTCATTATTTTGAATATCTCTATCAAATCTCCTCTCAATCTTCTCTTCTCCAAGTGAAACAGTCCCAACTTCTCCAATCGATCTACAGAACTGAAGTTCCCTAACCTTGGAACCATTTTTGTGAATCTTTTCTGCACCCTCTCTAAAGCTTTCACATCCTTTCTAAAGTTTGGCGCCCAGAACTGAATGCAGTACTCCAGTTGAGGCTGAACCAGTATTCCTTGCTCTTGTACTCTATGCCCCTATTAATTTTTTTATTCATTGATGGGACATGGTCGTTGCTGGCCAGGTCAGCATTTATCGCTCATCCCTAATTGCCCTTAAGAAGGTGGTGGTGAGCTGCCTCCTTGAACATTGCAGTCCCTGTGGTGTAGGTACACCCACAGTGCTGTTAGGGAGGGAGTTCCAGGATTTTGACCCAGCGACAGTGAAGGAACGGCGATATATTTCCAAGTCAGGATAGTGAGTGATTTGGAGGGGAGCCTCCAGGTGGTGGCGTTCCCATCTATCTGCTGCGCTTGTCCTTCTAGATGGTAGTGGTCATGGGTTTGGAAGGTGCATTCTAAGGAGCCTTGGTGAGTTTCTGAAGTGCCCAGGAAACTCTATGCTTTATTAATCACTCTCTCACTTGTCCTGCCACCTTCAATGACTTATGCACATATACACCTCTGCTCCTGCACATTCTTTAGAACTGTATCCTCTATTTTATATTGTCTCTCCATGCTCTTCCTACAAAAATGAATCACTTCACATTTTTCTGCATTAAATTTCACCTGGCACTTGTCTGCCCATCCCACCAACCTGCCTATTTTCTTTTGAAGTCCTAAACTATCCTCCTTATTGGAACATTCACATCTTTTGTATTATCTGCAAATTCACAAGTAGATGTGGCAGGGCTGCAGAGCTTAGATCTGATCCATTGGTTTTGGGATTACTTAAACTCTGTCTATTGCATGGTGCTTCCACTGTTTGGCATATAAGTACTCCTGCTTCACCAGGTTAACACCTCATTATTAGGTATGCCTGGTGCTGCTCCTGGCATGCCCTCCTGCACTCTTCATTGAACCAGGCTTGATGGCTTGATGCCGGGCCATGAGGGGTTACAGATTGAGTTCGAATACAATTCTGCTGCTGCTGATGGCCCGCAGTGTCTCATGGATTCACAGTTTTGGGTTGCTAGATCTATTTGAAAACTATCCTATTTAGCATGGTGATAGTGCCACACAGCTTGTCAGTCCAGTGAGTTGAACATCATGTCAGAAGGAATGTCAAAGGGATATTGTCAGGATGTCCAGAAAATTCCCCTGTTTGAATTGTGATGCAGCTGACCTACTATCCAAATTCAAATTGTTTTTATTCATTCATGGGATGTGGGCGTTGTTGGCTAGGCCAGCATTTAGTGCCCATCCTTAATTGCCCTTGAGAAGATTTAAACAGCATACAGAGCTATGATTTCTTGATTTGGGTGTGTCTGACCAGTCAAGCAAGCCATAGGAATTTACCTAGCAATTGGGAATAAAGGTCTACACAGGCTGAACACGTCAGGTTTAAGAGCAGAATAGCTAAAATATCTCCAAAAGATATGGCCTATATTGGAAATCCAGGTTAAGCTTCCATATTCATCAGCTAGACTTCATGGCCGGAATTTCAACCCCCACTGGCATCGGGTGTCATGGCCGGCGTGAGTAGACAATATGGCGAGAAGGCCAAAAATCGGTTTACGCCGTCATGAAATCAGTTTGCGATCGTCTGCTCTGTCCATCAATGGCGGGCCATATTTCCCACCGCCCAGCATTGGGAACTTCATTTTATTACATTTGCATCTAATTATAAGGACTACTCATCGAAATCATCCCCCCCATGCTGGATCATCCGGACAGGCCAGTGTGATTGTACACCGACATGTATCACAACTGTACAAAAGCGACGGGCATCTGGTGAGCTGCACTTCGCCCGGGGTTTCGAGGTTTGTTTGCTTCGGGCAGCACTCGCAGTATCAGCACCGGGCTTCACAGGCAGCACCACAGCCCTTTTATGGGGGCTCATGGGCAGGTCTCTCTCTAACTATCAGGCCAATTGTAAGGCTTTTCAATGGCTGTAGGGCTAGGGCTGCTTGGGGAAGGAGGAAAAGTGGCCTCAGACAAGGGAAGAGGCTGCAGGAAGAGGGCTGTACTGGGGAAGGGGATATCCTAGGGTGTGTGGGAAGGGGAGGGGCACATGCTGAGCTGTGCAAGTGGCCTCAAGATGGTGAGGGCTGAGGAGGCAGTCTCCAGAGGAGATCAGGCCAGATGGAGATGTGAGGGTATGGGTGAGAGAGTGAGTGGTGATGTCCCTTGAGCTGGCAGTGAGTGAGATGCCAGTGAAAGTGTGATGGGCTTGTGAGTGTGTGAGACGGTTGCCTTATCTGGCTGCACGGATGAGATCATTTATGTTTTCTGGACTGATGGCCAACTTCTTGTGTTCAGCAATGGCACTCACCACCACTGCCACCCTCTCCCAAGTCAGAGTGGTGAGATTGATGGGCCTATTGCAGATAAAGCGGGGGTAGAGGACATTGCTGCGAACCTCCACGGTGTCCATAAGACATTGCAGGGATGTGTCACTGAATTGGGGTGCTGCACTCTTCTTGGCATTTGAGGTGCCCTCCTGGGGTACAAGCACTGAGAAGTGTGCATGCGGCTGTAGTTTAAATATGCCGCCCTGCGTTAGGAAGCAGCGACATAACGGCATGGCGGACAAATCAAAGGCCACCTGCCAGGGAGACAGCCTGTTTCCTGTGGCTGAATAATTAATGAGACGAGAATGGGATGATATGGCATGAAAACTCACCTTTGGGGCCAGCGTGTAAAACATCCTTTTTCCCACCCACTACTGCACTTCGTGCAAATACAGTCATAGAATCTACTGCACAGAAAAATGCCCTTCGGCCCAATGGGTCTGCGCCGGTCAAACAAGTACCTAACTATTCTAATCCCATTTTCCAGCCCTAGGCCCATAGCCTTGTATGCCATGGTATTGCAAGTGCACATCCAAATACTTCTTAAATGTTATGAGGGTTTCTGCCTCTACCACCCATTCAGGCAGTGAGTTCCAGATTCCCACCACCCTCTGGGTGAAAGAATTCTTCCTCCCATCCACTCTAAACCTCCTGGACCTTACCTTAAATCTATGCCCCCTGGATATTGATCCCTTCACCAAGAGGAAAAGTTCCTTCCTGTCTACCCTATCTATGCCCTTCATAATTTTATACACTTCAATCATGTCCCCCCTCAATCTCCTCTGCTCCAAGGAATGTAACCCCAGTCTATCCAATCTCTCCTCATAACTAAAACTCTCCAGCCCAGGCAACATCCTGCTAAATCTCCCCTGCACTCTCTCGAGTGTAATCACATCCTTCCTATAATGCAGTTTCCAGAACTGCTCGAAATACTCTAGCTGTGGCCTAACCAGCATTTTATACAGTTCCAGCATAACCTCCCTGCTCTTATATTCTATGCCTCAGCTAATAAAGGCAAGTATCCCAGATGCCTTCTTAGCCACCTTATATACGTGTTCCGCTACCTTAAGGGACCGGTGGACATGCACATCAAGGTCCCTCTGATCCTCCGTACTTCCCAGGGTCCTACCATTCATCGTGTATTCCCGTGCCTTGTTTGTCCTGCCCGAGTGCATCACCTCACATTTATTTGGATTAAATTCCATTTGCCACTGATCAGCCCATCTGACCAGCCTGTCTATCTCCTCCGGTAATCTAAGGCTAACCTCCTCACTATTTACCAACCCACCAATTTTCGTGTCATCCGCGAACTTACTGATCAACACTTCTACATTCAAGTCTAAATCGTTTATATTTACCACAAACAGCAAGGGACCCAACACCGATCCCGGGGGAACCCCATTGGACACAGGCATCCAGCCACAAAAACACCCCTCAACAGTCACCCTCTGCTTCCTGCCGCTCAGCCAATTCTGGATCCAATTTGCCAAATTGCCTTGGATCCCATGGGCTCTTACCTTCGTTATCAGTGTCCTATGCGGGACCTTATCAAAAGCCTTGCTGAAATCCAAGTAGACTACATCAAATGCATTGCCCTCATCTACACACCTGGTCACCTCTTTGAAAAATTCAGTCAAATTGGTCAGACATGACCTCCCCTTAACAAAACCATGCTGACTGTCCTTGATTAATCCCTGCTTCTCCAAGTGTAGATTCATTCTGTCTCTCAGAATTGCTTCCAATAGTTTCCCCACCACTGAGGTTAGACTGACTGGCCTGTCGTTCCCTGGTTATCCCTTCCTCCCTTCTTGAATAACGGTACCAGATTGGCTGTCCTCCAGTCCTCTAGCACCTCTCCTGTGGCCAGAGAGGTATTGAAAATTATTGCCAGCGCCCCTGCTATCTCCTCCCTTGCCTCACTCAACAGCCTGGGATACTTTTTATCCGGGCCTGGAGATTTATCTACTTTTAAGCCTGTCAGACCACTTAGAACCTCTTCCCTTTCTATGCTAATTTCTTTAATTATATCACAGTCCTTCTGCCTGATTTCCATACCCACATCGTCCCTCTCACTTGTGAACACCGACACAAAGTATTCATTTAGAACCCTACCTACGTCTTCCAGCTCCACACACAAATTATCACGATGATCCTTGATGGGCCCTGATCTTTCCCTAGTTATCCTCTTTCTCTTAACGTACTTGTAAAATAACTTTGGATTTTCCTTTATTTTACCTGCCAATGTTTTTTCATGCCCCCTTTTTGCCCTCCTAATTTCCTTTTTAAGTTCCCCCCTACATATTCTATACCCCTCTAGGGCTTCCGCTGTTTTGAGCCCTCGGTATCTCCAGAAGCCTCCCTTTTTCTCTTTATCCAATCCTGTATATCGCTCGACATCCACGGTTCCCTGGATTTGTTGGTCCCACTCTTTGTCTTTGCTGGAATATGTTGGTCCTGTACTCTTCCTATTTCCTTCTTGAATGAGTCCCACTGCTCTGACGCAGATTTATCTAAAAGTAGCTGCTCCGAGTCCACTCTGGCCAAATCAGATCTGATCTTATTAAAATCCACCTTCCCCCAATTTAGAACTTTGATTTCTGGCCCATCCTTGTCCTTTTCCATAACAACCTTGAATCTAATGGAGTTATGATCACTATCTGCAAAATGCTCCCTCACTGATACCTCTACCACATGCGCAGCTTCATTCCCTAAAATTAAGTCCAGAACCGCCCCTTCTCTTGTAGGACCTTCTACGTACTGTCTTAAAAAGCTCTCCAGGATTCATTTTAAGAATTCTGCTCCCTCTAAACCTATCACACTATGACTAACCCAGTTAATGTTGGGGAAGTTGAAATCTCCCACTATTACAACCCTATTATTTTTACACTTCTCTGAAATTTGCCTACATATCTGCTCTTCTATTTCTCTCACCTATAGTACATGCCCAGCAATGTGATTGCTCCTTTTTTGTTTTTAAGTTCTACCCATATGGCTTCATTTGAGAAGCCTTCTACGATGTCATCTCTCCTTACTGCTGTAATTGATTCCTTGATCAATATTGCAATACCCCCTCCGCTTTTACCTCCTTCCCTGTCTTGCCTGAAGACCCTATATCCTGGAGTATTGAGTTGCCAATCCTGCCCCTCTCTCAACCATGTCTCTGTGATGATTCCACCCCATATCATTTCAACAACAGCCTACAGAATCCATGGACCACTTTGTCAGCAGCAGCGGAATAAAGGGCATGTACTGTGATTTTTCAAACGCAGAACCAGCAACAGAATTAGTGAGTTAGTGATTGCATCCACTCCAATGGAAATGGTGCAGAAAGACCTGCTAGACAACCCAAAATGTATCACATCAAAGAGCTACTTAAGGTTGGACATAAGTATGAAACAATCCTCTCAGTTCAACAAAGCATCTCCCAGGGAGTCATTTTAAAAGCAGGCAGGTCATCACACCTAAATCTTTGTGACCTGAACAACTTCATCACTCACACGTGGGCATAGATCGGATGAGAAGACTCGCAAGAGAGACGGTCTATTGGCTGGGTATGAACAATGGCATTGAAGTCGTCATCAAGAACTGCGATGCACGACAAAAGCATATGCCAAGTCAGCACAAAGAACCACTGATTCCGCATGAAGTTCCTACACATCCTTGATCCAAAATCATATCCGACCTCTTTCATGTTCACAGCACTGACTTCATTGTCATCGTGGACTGTCAAGCACATCATTATTCGACAATTGCTCAATATGTCAAGCATAACTGTTGTGCATAATCAAAGTGCTGTTTTCAGTTTATTTGTTATGCCTAGACAGATCATTATGGTTAACAGTCTGCAATTTATTGTAAACCATTTCAGGATATATGAGAAGTGGAATATCGATCACACTACTTCTTTTTAAACTTGAGTAGTTTTAACAAATAAAGGGGTGGAGTCAAGTCAAGAGAACAAAATAGTAATATGGGAAATGAGGGCCAGGGAATGTCAGAAAGGGACAGAGATTTAAAAATCTAAGAATACACCAACATGTAAGACTAGATCTTACAAAGATAAGAAAATAAATGAATTGGTAGCGCACATTGAAGTAAATAAGTATGATCTGATAGTCATTATGGAGATGTGGCTGCAAGATGACAAGGATTGGATCCTGAATGCTGACGGGTATATGACTTTCAAGAAGAATAGGAAGTTAGATAAAGGTGGAGGGGTAGCACTGTTGATCAAGGATGGCATTGGTACAATAGTTAGAGATGACCTTGGTTCAGGAAATCAGGATGTAGAATCACTTGGGTGAAGATGAGGAATAGTAGGGAAAAGAAGTCACTAGTGGGAGTGGTCTACAGGCTCCCTAACAGCAACCACAATGTACGACAAAGTATACTAGAAGAAATATTGAGTCCACGCCATAAGGAGACAGCAATAATCATGTATGATTTCAATCTACATATAAACTGGAAAGATTGGCAGTAGGAGTATGGATAAGGAGTTCATAGAATGCTTTCGGGATAGTTTCTTTGAGCAGCACATTCTGGAACCAACCAGAGAGCAGGTTATATTAGACTTGGTATTGAGTAATGTGACAGAATTAATTAATGAACTCAGGATAAAGGCACCCCTAGGTAGCAGCAACCACAATATGATTGAATTTTACATTCAGTTTGAAAGAGAAAAGAGTGTGTCTAAGACTAGTATTGTAAACTTAAATAAGGGCAACTACGTGGGGATGAAAGCTGAGCTAGCTGAAGTGAACTGGGATACTAGGCTAGATAGATCAATAGAGAAGCAGTGGCAAACCTTTAAGGGGATATTTCAGAATACTAAAATTCTAAAGGGGAGATCCACCATCTATAGTTAACTCAAGAAGTTAAGGAAAGCATCAAATTTAAGGAAAAAACATATAGCTGTGCAAATATGAGTGGCAGGTGAAATGATTGGTCAGAAAATATAAAGAACGGCAGAGAATGACTAAAAGGTTAATTAGGAGAAAGAAATTAGAGTATGAGAGGAAGCTAGCTAGAAATGTAAAGATGGGTAGTAAGAGCTTCTGCAGGTATTTAAAAAGGAAAAGAGTAGATAAAGTGAGTGTTTGTCCTCTACAGAGTGAGAATGGGGAGTTAATAGTAGATAATAAGGAAATGGCAGATGAAATGAACAATTATTTTGCTTCTGTCTTCACTATAAAGCACACAAAAAACATTCCAAAAATAGCTGTAAATCAGGAGGTGGAAGGTAGAGAAGGACTTGGTGAAATCACAGTTACTAGGGAAGTGGTACTGTGCAAACTGATGGAGCTGTGGGCTGACAAACCTTCGGGTCCTGATGGACTACATCCTAGGGTCTTACAAGAAGTGGCTAATGAGGTAGTAGTTGAGTTGGTGTTAATTTTCCAAAATTCCTTAGATTCTGGGAAGGTTCCATCAGAATGGAAAGTAGCAAATATAACCCCTCTATTCAAGAAGGGAGGGAGGCAGAAAACAGGAAACCATAGGTCAGTTAGCTTGATGTCTGTCATGGGGAAGGTGTTAGAATCAATCATTAAGGAGGTTATAGATGGGCACTTAGAAAAACTCAAGGCAATCGAGAAGAGTCAACATAGTTTAATAAAAGGGAAATCATGCTTAACTAATTTATTGGAGTTCTTTGAAGCAGTAATGTGCACTATGGATAAAGGGAAGCCTGTAGACGTGCTGTACTTGGATTTCCAGAAAGTATTTGATAAGGTGCCACATCAAAGGTTATTGCAGCAAAAACAAAAATTGCTAGAAAACTCAGCAGGTCTGAAAGCATTTGTGGAAAGGAAGACAGAGTTAACGTTTCGAGTCCTTATGACTCTTCATCAGAACTAAAGAGGAATAAGAAATGTGGCGAAATATAAGCTGTTTAAGTGGGGTGGGACAGGTGGAGCTGGATAGAGGACCAGAGATAGGTGGAAGCAAAGGAGAGATTGTCAAAGATGCCATAAACAAAAGGACAAAGGGGTGTTGACGGTGGTGATATCAGATGCTGTCAGACTTGCTGAGTTTAGCCTGGATAGAAGGTTGGCTGGCTGGCAAAAAACAGAGAGTCCACGTAAATGGGCCTTTGTCTGATTGGTGGGATGTGACGAGTGGAGTCCTGCAGGGGTCTATGCTGAAGCCTCAACATTTTACAATTTACGTCAATGGCTTAGATGAGGGGAGCGAAGGCATGGTAGCGAAATTTGCAAATGCCACAAAGACGGGTAGGAAATTATGTAGAGAAGAGGACACAAGGAGGCTGCAGACAGATATAGATAGGTTGAGTGAGTGGGCAAAAATCTGGCAGATGGAGTATAAAATGTGGGAAAATGTGAAGTTATTCACTTTGGCAGGAAGAATAAAAAAAGAGTATTAAAGAGAAATGGCTGCAAAATTCTGAGGTGCACAGGGATCTCAGTGTTCTAGTACATGAGTCACAAAAAGTTATATGCAGGTACAGCAAGTAATTAAGAAGGCTAATGGAATATTATCCTTTATTACGAGAGGAACTGAAGATAAAAGTGAGGATGTTATGCTTCAGTTATACAGGGCATTAGTGAGACCGCACCTCGAATACTATGTGCAGTTTTGGTCTCTTTATTTAAAGAAGGATGTAAATGCATTGGAGGTGGTTCAGAGTCGTTGACAGGGCCCTTAACCGTGTTCGGCCCATATCCCGCGCATCCTCCCTCACGCCTTCTCCTCCTTCCCAGAAACATGATAGGGTCCCCCTTGTCCTCACTTATCACCCCACCAGCCTCCGCATTCAAAGGATCATCCTCCGCCATTTCCGCCAACTCCAGCATGATGCCACCACCAAACACATCTTCCCTTCACCCCCCTGATGGCATTCCGTAGGGATCGTTCCCTCCGGGACACCCTGGTCCACTCCTCCATCACCCACTACTCCTCAACCCCCACTTATGGCACCTCCCCATGCCCACGCAGAAGATGCAACACCTGCCCCTTCACTTCCTCTCTCCTCACCGTCCAAGGGCCCAAACACTCCTTTCAAGTGAAGCAGCATTTCACTTGCATTTCCCCTAACTTAAGTCTACTGCATTCGTTGCTCCCAATGCGGTCTCCTCTACATTGGAGAGACCAAACGCAAACTGGGCGACCGTTTTGCGGAACACCTGCGGTCTGTCCGCAAGAAAGACCCAAACCTCCCTGTCGCTTGCCATTTTAACACTCCACCCTGTTCTCTTGCTCACATGTCTGTCCTTGGCTTGCTGCATTGTTCCAGTGAAGCCCAACGCAAACTGGAGGAACAGCACCTCATCTTCCAACTAGGCACTTTACAGCCTTCCGGGCTGAATATTGAATTCAACAACTTTAGATCTTAAACTCCCCCTCCCGCCATCCCCACCCCGTTTCTCCCCCCCACCCCCGCTTTTTTTTCAATAATTTATATAGATTCTTCTTTCCCCACCTATTTCCATTATTTTTAAATCTAAAACTAAAACCTTGTTAGTCTTTCCACCCCACCCCCACTAGAGCTGTACTTTGAATATCCTGTCTTCCATTCTTAATTAGCACTTTTCTTAGACAAATATCACCACCTTCAACACCTCTTTGACCCTTTTGTCTGTGACATCTTTTGATTATCTGCTCATCTCCACAATCACCACACCCTCAATGTCTCTCTCTCCCACCCCCCCCACCGCCACACCCACCTTAAACCAGTTTATATTTCTCCCTTCTTCTAACTGTGCTTCAGTTCTGCCGAAGGGCCATGAGGACTCGAAACGTTAACTGATTTCTTCTCCGCCGATGCTGCCAGACCTGCTGAGTTTTTCCAGGTAATTCTGTTTTTGTTTTGGATTTCCAGCATCCGCAGTAGCTTTTAGCTTTTTGTTTTTACTAGATTGATACCTGGAATGAGTGGGTTGTCTTATGAGCAAAGGTTGGAAAAAACTTGGTTTGTTTCCACTGGAGTTTAGAAGAGCGAGGGGTGATTTGATTGAAGTATACAAGATCCTGAATGGCCTTGACAAGGTGGACATTGAAAGGATGTTTCCTCTTGTGGGTGAATCCTGAACTAGGAGGCACTATTTTAAAATTAGCGGTCGCCCTTTTAAGACAGAGATGAGAATTTTTTTTCTCTCAGAGGGTTGTGCGAGTTTGAAACTCTCTGTCTCAGAAGCAGTGGAGGTGGGGTCATTGAATATTTTTAAGGCAAGGTAGATCTTGTTTCTTGTTAGGCAAGGGAATCAAAGAAGCCGGGGGTAGACATCAAGGCCGCATTTGACAAGCATCAAGGAGCCCTAGCAAAACTGGAGTCAATGGGAATGAGGGGAAAACTCTCCACTGGTTGGAGTCATACCTAACACAAAGGACGATGTGGTTGTTGAGGGTCAATCCTTTCAGCTCCAGGACATCGCCGCAGGAGTTCCTCAGGGTTTTGTCCTGGGCCCAACCATCTTCAGCTGCTTCATCAATGACCTTCCTCCCATGATAAGGCCAGAAGTGGGGATGTTCACTGATGATTGCACAATGTTCAGCACCATTCAAGACTCCTCAGATACTGAAGCAGTCCATGTCCAAATGCAGCAAGACCTGGACAATATCCAGTCTTGGGCTGACAAGTGGCAAGTAACATTTGCGCCACACAAGTCCCAGGCAATGACCATCTCCAACAAGAGAGAACCTAAACATCATCCCTTGACATTCAGTGGGATTACCATTGCTGAATCCCCCACTATCAACATCCTGGGGGTTACCATTGACCAGATACTGAACTGAACTAGCCACATAAATGCTGTGGATACAAGAGCTGATCAAAGGCTCGGAATCCTGCGATGAGTAACTCATCTCCTGACTCCCCAAAACCTGTCTATCATCTACAAGGCACAAGTCAGGAGTGTGATGGAATACTCCCCACTGACCTGGATGAGTGCAGCTCCAACAACACTCAAGAAGCTTGACACCATTCAGGACAAAGCAGCCTGCTTGATAGGCACCCCATCCACAAACATTCACTCCCTCCACCACAGTAGCAGCAGTGTGTACCATTAACAAGATGCACTGCAGGGACTCAACAAGCCTCCTTAGACAGCACCTCTTGAACCCACAACCACTACCATCTAGAAGGACAAGGGCAGCAGACACATGGGAACATCACCACCTGGAAGTTCCCCTACAAGCCACTCACCATCCTGCCTTGAAAATATATCACCGTTCCTTCACTGTTGCTGGGTCAAAATCCTGGAACTCCCTCCCTAACAGCACTGTTGGTGTACCTACACCATATGGACTGCAGTGGTTCAAGAAGGCAGCTCACCACCTTCTCAAGGGCAACTAGGGATGGGCAATAAATGTTGGCCAAGCCAGTGACGCCTACATCCCATGAACAAATTAACAAAAATCACAGGAATGTGAAATTCAAAACACAAACAAATCAGCCATAATCTTTGTGATGTTTGTGTTTAATGTTTATACTTCTTTGTAAAAGGGCATTTTTGTTAAAAAGAATTGTTATATAAAACCTGTCATAGGGTGTTCTAAGTCCTGGATGTATTGCCATCTGGTGGAGAATAAGGAATAAATGAACCTTCTGTTTATCATACAGGCAGTTCGAGTTCAAAAGCAGATAGCTGTGTGTGTATTCTTAATCGTTAAGAAGTGACAAAACACTCCAAATGGTGATGAGGATGGGATTATTGTTATTAGGGGTATTAGAGGCTTTTGATCCAGCTACTATGGACTTTGTAGTTGATGTCGAGCAAATGGAACAGTTTTCATTGCGAATGAGATTGAAGAGGAAAAGCAGGCCTCAGTGTTTCTTACAGTCATCGAAATGAAAAATTTCACTTTACTGAGAAATCTCATTGCCCCTGACAAACCAACATATGAAAGCTTCAAAGAGCTTGTGGACATTTTGAAAAAGTACTTTGATCCCAGACCAGCAATTATTGCTGAGAATTCAAGTTTCACCGAAAAAAACAGCATGAGGGTGAGTCAGTTTCCCAGTTCCTGGCTGAGTTGAGAAAATTAGTGGAACATTGTGACTTTACAGGTTACCTGGAAGAAGCTTTGTGTGATCACTTGGTTTGTGGACTAAGCAATGAAACAATTCAGCATAGATTGTTAGCAGAGCAAGAGTTGACATTGAAGAAAGTTTTTGAGATTGCGCAAAGCATAGAAGGGCAGAGAAACAAGCTGGAGATTTGAAAGCGCATTCTAACAATGCCAAAGTTAAAATAATAAAGTCAGGGAAGACTGGCTTCCAAACATGTTACTGTTGCAATGGAAAAGGGCATAATGCAGAAGCCTGTAAGTGGAAAACCGTTGATTGTTCCTACTGTGGGAAAAAAGGACACTTACAGCACAGCACGCAGATAGATTAAAGGCTGATCACAGTCAAGCAGCACTGCCAAGGAAAGGGCATCACGAAGAGCACACAGACAAGTCACGCTTGAAAATAAAGTTTAAAAAGACGTATTACTTGGAAACAATATACAAAAGTAATGCGAGTCCAGATGGGACACAAAGTGAAACTAACAATGAGGAAGAGCAATTGTATTGTATTCAGTCTGATCTGAAACTAGATGAAGGACCAAAAGTTGGCACTGCATTAAATGTTAAAATGGTCGAAATGGAGGTTGACACAGGAGCATCTGTTTCTGTTCCTTCAGAGAAGATATGGGAGAAAATTTTCAAGAAATGCCCATTGGGGAAAACCCTCCTCCAGCTTTGCACCTATGCTGGTGAGCCTGTGAGTATACTCAGAACAATGTCCATTCAAGCTAAATATGCAGATCAAATAGCAAGGTTGCCACTAATCATTGTGAAAGGGGATCATCCATCGCTTATGGGCAGGAACTGGCTAAAAGAAATTCGGCTGGACTGGAATAAAATAAACGAAGTGCATTGCAACCGCACATTGCAGTCCTTGTTAGAAAAGCACACACATGTTTTCAAAGAAGGTCTTGGAGTTATTAAAGACATTGAAGCCAAACTTGCTGTGTAGGCTGAAGCTTCTCCAAGGTTCTTCAAACCACGTTCAGTTCCCTATTCAATACGACAGAAAATTGAGCAGCAATTAGAATGACTTGAAAACTTCCAGATAATTGAGAAAGTTGATTATGCAGAGTGGGCAGCTCCCATAGTCCCAGTATTGAAGGATGACAGGTTTATCAGAATATGTGACGACTATAAAATCACCATTATTCCTTTCCTGGAAGTGCATCAGTACCAAAAATTGAGGACCTGTTCGCTGCTCTGAATGGAGGTAAATTATTCACAAAGCTTGACCTATCACAGGCATTTTTGCAAATGCAGCTGAGTGAAGATTCTAGGAAGTATACAACCATCAGTATACACAGGGGTCTATATCAATATAAATGACTATTTGTTCAGAATCGTATCTTTACCAGCCTTATTCTAGCAGGCCATGGACAAAATACTGCAGGGCCTCCCTGGTGTAATCTGCTTCCAAGACAACATGCTCATCACCTGGAAAAGCCTTCCAACTCATTTAGAGAACCTAGGCAGTGTCCTGCGCAGACTAGGAAAATACGGCATCCGCTGTAAGAAATCCAAATGGTCGTTCCTGAAGCCCTCAGTGGAGTACCTGGGACACGTGATCGATGAAACTGGCCTCTCAGCCTCACCCAGAAAGGTGGAGGCAGTGGTGAATGCACCACAGCCCAAAATGTTAAGGAGCTTTGTTTGTTTTTGGGACTTGTGAATTACTACTGCAAGTTCATTTCCAGTTTGGCTACCAAGGCAGCACCACTGAATAATCTGCTGAAGAGGAATGCAAAATGGGATTGGTCACAAGCCTGTCAAGAAAGTTTCAAGGAACTCAGGCAAGAGCTCACTTCTGCTCAAGTCCTGGCACATTTCAATGAAAAGTTACCAGTCAGCCTGGCTTGTGATGCATTTGGATATGATGTTGGAGGTGTCATCTCCCACACATTTCCTGAAGGCAGTGAAAGGCCCATTGTTTAAGGCAGAATAAAATTATGCCCAAATTGAGAGGGAAGCTCTTGGACTAATCTATGGAGTCAAGAAGTTCCACTAATATTTGTATGAGCATAAATTCACATTAATTACAGAACACAAGCTTTTGACCTGGTCACTTAGTCCGAAGTGACAAACCCTGACACTTGCCACTGCACGCCTACAAAGATGGGCACTGATCTTATCTGTTTACCAGTACGAAATTATATTTCGCTCTACTGAGAATCATGGAAATGCAGACGCACTTTCCAGACTTCCATTACACCACAGCTACACAACCTGAAGTGAAGTCACTGCTTTCAATGTTAACCAGAAAGACATGTTACCTGTTAAAGTGGATCAAATTTGACTTGAAGCGCAAAGGAACGCTGTGCTCTCCAAAGTTTACCTATACACACAGAAAGGTTGGTGTGCACCCCAAGAAGTGACTTCTGAGCTTAGACCTTACTACGTGCATAGATTTGAGCTGACTTTGCAAGATTGTTTGTTCTGGGGAATCAGAGTTGTTATTCCTCCAAAATTCCAAAGGCGAGTGTTAGAAGGACTTTACCTCAGTCACATGAGAATTGCCAAAATGAAAGCATTGGCTCATCTACATGTATGGTGGCCACACCTGGATAAAGAAGGCATAGTCAGTGATTGCCTTCCATGCCAAAAAATGAAGTCTTCTCCTGTACCTGCCCCATTACATCCGTGGGCTTGGCCTGACCACCCATGGCAGAGCCTTCAGTGGATTTTGCTGGACCACTTCTCGGACATACATTCCTGATTGTGGTGGATGTCCACACAAAGTGGCCTTATGGTATTCCCATTTAGTCAGCTACTTCAACAAAGACCATTGATGCTCTCCAGAATGTGTTCACCTTTGGATTGCTGGAGCAGATTGTGTATGACAATGGCACACAGTTCACATCATGTGAATTTCAAACATTCCTGAAAAACAATGGGATCAAGCAAATTCTCATCTCGCCTTAAACCATCCTCAAATGGTGAAGCGGAGCACTTTGTCCAGACTTTCAAAATTGCCATATTGAAGGGGAGGACACAAACAGATTGGAAGTTGAAGCTGAAGAACTTTTTGATGATGTATCGAAACACTCCACATTCAACAATAGGCGTATCCCCTGCTGAACTGATGTTTGGATGACCACTGCGTACCAGAATGGATTTGCCGTGTCCGGATTTGAAAGGAAAGATTGGTTCAAGGCAACTTGATTAGAAAAGCTCACATGACACAAGTAAACCAGATCATGAGTTTAATCTGTTTGGGTCTGAAATTACTGTGGGACACCAAAGTGGCTCCTGGGAAGAATCATCATGCATCGAGAATCACTGACCTATGATGTTGAATCTTCCTGTGGAATCTGGAAGAGACACACTGACCAGATTAGAGAAGCCAAATCCGAGGAACCAACTTTCCAAGGATCTCCAGTCACAGTGGAAGATTTCTGGGAAACATCTGCTCCAGTTGGTGAAACCCGAAATGATTCAACTGACAATCCTGTAGCTGCAACTGTTGAACCTGAACAAAAACAAGTGGAACAGCAGAACCTTTCATTTCTAAGCAAACAAACTGAGATACCTAGACCAACACTCCTCCCTAGACCAAAGCAAATCTGCAAACCACCTGTCCAATTTGTTCCTAGCTAAAGGGGGAGGAGATGTGATGTTTGTATTTAATGTTCATGCTTCTTTGTAAAATGACATTTTAGTTAAAAAGAATTGTTATATAAAACCAGTAGGGTGTGCTAAGTCCTGGATGTATTGCCCTCAGGTGGAGAATAAGGAATAAAGGAACCTTCTGTTTTTCATTCAGGAAGTTGGAGTTCAGAAGCAGATAGCTGTGTGTGTATTCTTAATTGTTAAGAAGTGACAAAACACTTCAGTCTTATTGAATGGTGCAGCAGGCTGGAGGGGCCGAATGGCCTACTTCTGCTCCTGTTTCAATGTTCGTATGTTCTCCTCATTGCCCTAGATCTAACAGCTGAGCTGAATGAATGATTTGCATGGTGGAATCCCTAATTCTTAAAAGTGGACAGACCAGACAAGATCTACACGTTGCAATTTTACATCTGAAAACAACACCTTTATGTGCAACTGTTCCATTAACCGCACAGTTCTTGTTTGGCAGACTAGTGCGTACCAATTTACCTACTCTTATCCATTCTACTCTCTCAGAAACTAGAGTGCATCTTTTAAAACTGCAAGAGAAAATGACCAACATGCACGATAAAAATGCAGGTACAGAATTGCCAAGTTTACAGTTGGGACAAAAAATTCTCATCCAGGATCGCATAAAAGATACGTGGCAAGCAGCTGAGGAGAAAATGATTTGTTCAGGACCAAGGTCCTGTGAAGGCATTACATACAAAGGTGCAAGGTGCAAGGCATAAACGAGGACAAATCAGATCCATTCCAGCTCCTCAACCAGTTTACAGTCCTATTGTGTCAAGGACAAGATCCCAAATGCAACCAGGAACAACATCCAAGAATGACAATCCCATGGATCACCGTGAGCAATTAAAGAAGTCACCAGACAAGGTTACCATTATAAGATCTGGGTGCACCAGCAGATTACCTCTATGCTTTAAAGACTCATAGATTCATCTGTTCTATACACTCACATAATGGTAACTAAACATGAAAATGTATTATAATTGTTTATACTTTGTTAGGAGGGGGAAAGTAACTTTAAAAAGAAAGGGGAATGTTGTAATATATATTTAAGGGATAGCAACATGACACCACTACAGGGGAAGTGTGTCTTGTGATCCAATTTTAGTTTCACTTTTGATTTTGAGTGGAACACAACACACAAAGCTCTGCTGCTGATTTCCTCAAGCTTTCTACCCATGTAGAAAGGGGAGGCGATGGTGTAGTGGTATTGTCACTGGACTACTAATCCTGCCCCAGCCAGAAGTCCATTGACTTGTGGCGGGACCAGAAGATCCCTGCAGCGGTGCAGAAAATCCTGCCCTTAGTTTCACTTTAAAAAGGTGCCTGCATTTCTAATGAGAGGGTTATGACTGTTGCAGCTAAGTTAAACAAACAAGAGTAGAAAAAAAACAGTGCTGTTGCCTAGCAACAGAGGTCCAGCAAGGCAGGTCCCCCCCACAGACACACAGAAGGATATAGAAACAACAGTTTTGAGTTCAGTTTGTAGCCAGGGCTCCAGAGAGACTGGACACTGGGAGAGGGAGCTGCAGCTTTTACAAAAGAACCAAGAAGTCCCAAGGCCAAAAGATTGAAACAGAAACAGGGAAATCCCAAGCAGACCTTCCAGTCAAAGGAAGGGCAGGAACCTGTAAGAGGCCCTGTTAATGAAGTTAAGAGTGAGGGGCAGAGAGAAAGGCTCCAAGCTTCAGATTTAAAGAGACAAAAGATGCAGAAAGCAGACTTAAAATGAGAACAGCTTGCAAGAGGCCAGGAAGTCCAAAGAGATGGCTGAAGGTCTGTAACTCTTTGCTATGGGCATGTGAAGCAGTGGTGCACTGTTGACAGCTGAGTCAGTGAGAGAGAGTGCATGTGGTGACCCAGGGAAGAGGAACATCAGAAGGAGAGTTCGAAACCCTGGAGGTGAACCCTTGCGGAAGGCATCTGAGAGAAAATGTTGATTTGGAGAAGATTCCAAAGCAAGTTCTTGGAGAGTAAAGATTGGAAATCCTCATGTGAAAGATGGAGTTCAGTGAGACTGGTCAGCGCACAGTGTGACAAACATCTGGCGGGGAGTTGCTGAGAAATCCATAACATCTGGTTGATATGGCATCTGATAAAAACAAAAGCTTCAGTTCTGCCGAAGAGCCATGAGGGCTCGAAACGTTGACTGATTTCTTCTCCGCCGATGCTGCCAGACTTGCTGAGTTTTTCCAGGTAATTCTGTTTTTATTTTGATATGGCATCTGTCAATTGGGCCTGAATTTGGGCCCTTGAGGTGCGCCTGAAGTTGGCATGGCCTGATGTGGACGTAAAACTGTTCACTGCCGGGACCGTGCTGTGAACTTGATCTTACGCTGGCTGGCTGAGAAAGGCTCAGCACTGCTGGTGGGGGCAGGAAGAGGGTGGACGTTGACCATGAGTTCTGGTGAGCGCTTCCATTGAGCTCCCTGAAGGCAGACAGGTGCCTCAGGGAGCTGAAGACCTCCAAACAATAAAAGAAAGCACAAAAATGCTACAAAACATGTTCATGAGGCACAATCAAGCACCTGAAAGCATAACTCATAAAAATGCTGTCCCTAGATATTTTTTAAATTTTATATCCTAATGGAGATTTCATCCCGCCCTTGGATGAGGCTTCATCAAAAATATATAGCCCGTCTGGCCAATTGGCCCATCTGCCAACTGTAAGGTTGGACGGGCCATGAAAAATTGTTTTCAATTGGGCCATTAATGGGATTAATTGTCCACTTAATTGTCAGCGGGCACTCTTCCGACTTTTGCATGTGCCCGCTGAGCGAAATATCACACAAGCATGCAATCTTATGCCCGTTCAGGTCAGGCGTGCACCTACCCATGGGACGTAAAATTCCGGCCCTGGTTTCAGACTGTGGTGTGCCTGACTACAGGTTGCCAATTGGTTTACATGGAATGTGTATTTACTGTGGACATTAGAGTATAAGATAGCTATTGTAACTTGTGTTATCCTTACAAATATCTGTAAAAGGTATAGTGGTGGGTGAAGGACTATTGCAATATAGTTTATCCTTTCTTGTTTAATAAATCTTTTATGCTTTTGTTAAAAGTTCATTAGATGACTCCGGTGACTCTGTTCAGTAACCACCCTCCATGTATCTAAGCAAACAATTATAAGTTAGGATCCATCAATCTGGGTTCCACTCTAGGATCAGACTTGTCTAGGGGTAACCTAGATTATAACAACATGGACTGCTTCAGTATCTGAGAAGTAGCGGTTGGTGCTGAACATTGTGCAATCATCAGCGAACATCCCCACTTCTAACCTTATGATGGAAGGAAGATCATTGTTGAAGCAGCTGAAGATGGTTGTGCTGAGGACACTACCCTGAGGAACTCCTGCAGTGATGTCCTGGAGCTGAGATGACTGACCTCCAACAACCACAACCATCTTCCTTTGTGCTAGGTATGACTCCAACCAGTGGAGAGTTTTCCCCCTGATTCCCATTGACTCCAGTTTTGCTAGGGCTCATTGACGCTACACTGGGTTAAATGGGATAATGATGTCAAGGGCAGCCATCAAGGCAACTCCGGGCTCTAACAACAATTTAACAGTTTTATCAGGGTGAAATTTGGCTTTCTGTCATTTCACTTTGATCTTGTCACCCACTCCTTTTACTATTTCTGGTTTTAGTAGTGTTTTAGCTATTGGAAGAGTAGTCTTGGTGCAGTGTGGCCCTAGTAATTGGGCTGCACGACTCCTCATACCTTCTGTAGATGTGTTTGTCTACTCTAAGATTGCCTTGTACACATCTGTGCTGGATCTGGTCAATTTTTTGATGATCGCTTTGGCAATTTTCACAGCTGCCTCAGCCTTTCCATTTGACTGGGGATAGTGTGGTGGTATCTGTAGTGCTGAATTTCCCAACCATTCACTTGTGAACTGAGGACCATTGTCGCTCATCATAATGTTGGGAATACAATGGCCATTGAAGTGTGCTTTCAAATGTTCAGTCTGGCAGTCGATGACACCAGCTGGTCTAAGTGCCAGTAGTCTGAATATAGTTGACTGTGATGAGCTAGCCAGTTCCAAAGAGAGTGAAAAGGTTTACTCCAAGCTTCACCCATGGACTGTCTCAGATGTTATGAATCATGAGTGACTCTTTGGCTTGATGTTCATTACGAGCACTGCACCGGTATTGTCCTTGTTCTTATTGCTCATGTTTGGCCAGTAGAGCACTTCTCTTGCCTTCCTCAGACTAGACTCAATTCCTTGATGGTTTTCATGGATGTGCTTCAGCATCTCTTTCTTCATCTCCTTAGGGATAATGACTCTAGTTCCTTTGTACAAGAGACCACTAGGGCAATCACTTCATCCCTGTATGCCCAATTCTCTCTTATAGCAACAGTTTCCAGCCAAATGTACATAAGCAACGTGCACCTGGTGAGTTGCACTTTACCAGGGAATGAGATTTATTTGCCTACCTTGCTTCGGGCAGCACTCACGGTCATCAGCGCCAGGCTTCACAGGCAGCACCACATCACTTTTAGGGGGGCTCACGGGCAGGTCTCTACCTACCAGACCAACCATAATGCAGGGGTGGCATTTCAATACCTGCCGGGTTAGTGCTTGCTTGGGGAAGGGGAAGGAGTGTCCTCAGGCAAGGGAAGAGGACGAGGGCTGTACTGGGGAATGAGGGTATCTCAGGGTGTGTGGGGGGGCACTGTTCAAGTGGCCTCAAGATGGTGAGGGCTGAGGAGGCAGTCTCCAGAGGAGATGAGGCCAGATGGAGATGTGAGGGTATGGGTGAGAGAGTGAATGGTGATGTCCCTTGAGCTGGCAGTGAGTGAGATGCTAATGAATGTGTGATGGGCTTGAGTGTGTGAGTTTAGAGTGGATGAGGTGGTTGCAATACTCAAGCGGCACGGATTAGATCATTCATCCTGTATCTGCATTGGATGGCCAACCTCTTCTGTGCAGCATTGGCACTGACCACCGCTGCCACCACCTACCAAGCCGGAGCGGTGATGTTGCTGCCCCTTCTGCGGCCAGAACGGGGGTAGAGGACATTACAATGACCCTCCATGGTGTCCAAAAGGTATTCCAGGTAAGTGTCACTAAATCAGGGGGCTACAGTCTTCTTGCATTTCGAGGTCATGTCTTCTGTGCAGCAGTCCTGTGCTGGAAGCATTGAGAGGTGTGCGTGTGGCTGCACTTTAAATATGGCAACTGGCATGATGAAGCAGTGAGGTGACGGCATGGTGGGAAAATGAGTGCCCACCCGTCATTGAAATGGCATGCTTTCCGGGAATGCACAATTAATAAAGTGGGATTGGGATGATACGGTGTGAAAAACTGCCATTGCAGCCAATGGGTATATATTATTTTTCCCGCCCGCTACCGCACAGTGCAAATCTGGGACGATTCCACCCAATTTCTCTGCTGGATCATGTTGTGTTGTTGCATCTCATTGAGTCTGGAACATTTCACATTGTATGAGCATCACCAACCTCCTTCAAAGGGCATGCGGCTCTCAAAAGCATGTTGGTGATGTACATCTGCTTCCCCTGCTTATACTTCTCTTCCAAATTATATCTCTGCAAACAAAGTAGCATCCTTTGTAAATGCTTTGGAGCAGATAGAAGTGGTTTGAGAAAGATGCTTTGAAGTGGTTTGTGGTCAGACTCTGCCATCAATTTGTCTCTCCCAAACAGGTACTGGTTGAAATGTTCACAAGCATGCCATTCTTTCTCAATCCATGTGTGGCATTACTCAGTTTGTGTTGATGCTCTGGCTGCAAACACAACTGGTTGTCGTTGCTGCATGAGGGTTGCTCCAAGTCCTGTTTCGCTGGCATCACACTGCAGAGTGGCTTCATCATTGACATCATAGTACTTCTCGGCATTGGTATTGTCATCACTTATTGTTTGATGTGAGTGAAACCTGCTTCTTGTTCTGTGGCCCAATACCACTGAACTTCCCTTGTTGTGGGATCACTTTAAGGGATTGGAAGTGGAGAGCCACTGAAGGAAGCAATGTCATGTCTCACATGATGTAGTAATTGTGGGTATAGACAAACAGTGTAAAAGGTGTCTAAACGTGCTCCTGTATTCATGGTATGTATTAACATCATGTGCAGTGAGCTTGTGTAGAGATCCACACTGACAACTAATTGAGTAACAACTTGGCCAGTGTTATGGGCAGGAGGGGATTCATTTAAACAGCCCTGGTTTCTCCACTCACTACTTGCCCGTAAACAGAAAGGTGTTTCTGATTTTTGATTTCCCCCTTTATAAGTGGTGATGTGTTTTCCCCAACCCTTCAGTTTGGAGTGACCCAATCCTCTATTAATAACCCCACAGCAAACTCAAGCTAAGGTAAAATAAGAGGGTTGATTTTATTTTACACACACACAAAATGCGAGGAGGGGTTTTGTAACTTCTGCCCCTGTTTGCATTCACACAATAAAAGAGGCCTAATGGAAAGAAAGAGGGTACAGGGCAAGGCCACAATAAAAATAAAAGTTATGGTTTCAAGTGCATCCAGAGTCCAGAATTAAAAGCTGAGTGGCGTATTCCTTCAGGGGTTAGCAGGCTGAAACTGTTGCAGAGTGACCCTACTTTCCGGAAGCAAGGGCGAATACATGTAGCGAGGAATTTGCCTTGACTGCACATATACAGAAGTTCCAATGTTCCAGTAGTTCACAGTGTAGATGAGGGCCAGGCACTTCAGTTGGACAGAGTTCTCTCTGCTGCTATTTGTTAGATGATAAAATAGTAGATTGCCTGAGTTCAGTTCCACAAACCAAATCACAGGTTCTAGCAGCTTGGTCATGTGACATAAATCCCATTTCTTCTCCTGGGTGTTGGACAAACGATGTATTTTCCTAAGTCTGGAATCTTTAATAGAAGAGTCAGGGTCCCTTTTGTCCCTACAGAAATACTGTCTCCATTGGCCAGCTCTGTCTTTGAAATGTGAAGGGTGTTGACGCATTTCTTTGGATTTTGATTTTCTACAGTCAAATGGAATTGACACTCCTTTAAAGATAACAAGATTTCTGAAGGTTAGAAAATCCTCTGGTATGAGTCATGGCTAGGCAGGGTAAAACCTTGGTCCATTTTTAAAAAATTATTTTATAGAGCAGCCAGGTTAACGGAGATATATATTTTTCTTCCTGTCTTCTAGCTGGGACACTAGCTAGTGCACAAATCCAACAAATCATTGAACCGCCTTCACATCTGCTGGTTGCCACATCTCTACTACAGCTCGCCTTATCAGGATCAGAGTGAAGTCCTTTAGCTGTCGTTATATGACCTAAGTACTTGACTTCAGTCATCTTCAGTTGCAGTTTATTTCTTGTTCAGCTTCAGGTTTATCTGGCGAATTGCAGTCTCACTAGATTCCGATCATAGGCTGCAATGGCTTATTCCATTGCATCTCTACATCAATAGGCTAGCAGATCGTCAATTTTGCTCCTGGAACATCATTGACTATCTCATTATGTTTGCACTGATACTCTTCCAGAGCAGTTGAATGCCAAACAGCAAGTGCAATCATCTGTAACTCCCAACTGATGCCCAGAACATAATCAAAAATCTATTACTTTCATCCAACTTCACTTGCCAGCATCCATCCTTACCATCAAGGGTAGTAAGCTGCCTTGGCAAGATGATTGTCCCTACAACCACCCCCTCCCCCAACTTCTCCCCCTCCCCACCCTCAAACCAGCTTATATTTCACCCCTCTCCTAACTTTACTCAGTTCTGCGGAAGGGTCATGAGGACTCGAAACGTCAACTCTTTTCTTCTCCGCCGATGCTGCCAGACCTGCTGAGTTTTTCCAGGTAATTCTGTTTTTGTTTTGGCAAGATGAGGCCAAGTTTCTTCAATGTTTGACATAGGGTAGCAAGATCTCATCAAAGCTTTGTTAAAGTCCTTTGGATCTACACACAATGTCATGGACTGATTGTTTGTGTCCCCCAAAGCCATGCCCGTGACCAGTATGTTTTATGATGAAGGAAGTATGTTTTCTTATTCTTGGAGTGTGGGTCCCAATTGCATAATTCCAGGAGCAAGCTTTTGTGAATTCATAAATTAAAGGTTATTATTCTCACACACACTCTCACATACACAAAGATTAGAAACAGGTGAAGGCAATCTGCTGTTACAGTTTACAATTATCTCAGTCTCTGGTTTCTGATCTCTGATTCCCAAATGGAAGGCCTAAAGTTTCTTGGATGGTTTCAATGCTTTAAAGTTGAAGTGAGGGTCTTGTAAATTAAAGGATTCTCAGTAGGCTGGGAGGTATTTTTTGGAGTCAGATTTCTAGGAGGTTGGTTCTCAGGTGAACTTGAAGTTGGAACAGGTTGGGGGAGTCCTTCTGTCTGTCGGGATCTCCCACTTACAAGGCATTGCTGTTAATGACTGTGGCTGCTTGGTAACTTGCAGCTGATTTGTGGTCTGGCTTTCCAACCACTGAACTATTGGTTCAATGGTTTTCTACTAGGGCTACCTGATTCTGGCTGATTTTAAAGCAAACAAATACATCATATGGCTTTTACACAAGTACAAAGTCTTTTCCAAATAAGGGGGTAATTGATTCCAATATCTTGCGTTGTGGTTCAACACCTTGAGAGTTTGAGACAGTTAGTGTCTTTGTTTTTGAATGACCTATTCAAATTTGATAACATTCTTTTGGATTGGTTTCAGGGAAGGGCATTGATTCACATCAGCCTGGAATGTTCCTTTTGTTCCCTCTTGAGACAGGGGGCGTTTTCAATCCACAAAGAAGTCAGGTGGCCATCGCCTTTTTGTGCCCTGTTATAAAATATAAAAAAAAGTTTTAAGTTCAGTGGTTAGCACAGCTGCCTTACAGCTCCAGGTCTCAACTCTGTCTGTGCAGGGTTTATATATTCTCCCCGTGTCTGCGTGGGTTTCTTCCGGGTGCTCCAGTTTCCTCCCACTGTCCAAAGGCATGTTGGTTAGGTGGATTGGCTACGGTAAATTGTCCCCCAAGATAGTGAGGACTGAGCAGGCAGTCTCCAGAGGAGATGAGGCTAGATGGAGATGTGAGAATGGGTGGTGATGTGTCTTGACAGTGAGTGAGATGCCAGTGAATGTGATGGGTTTGAGTGTGTATTTAGAGTGATGAGATGGTTGCCTTACCCTGGCTGCACGGATGAGATCATTCATCCCTCTATCTGCATTGGATGGCCAACCTTTTCTGTGCAGCATTGGCGCTGATCACCACTGTCACTGCCCCCCAAGCTGGAGTGGTGAGATTGCTGGATCTCCTGCAGCCAGAGTGGGAGTGGAGGACATCACGGGAGGCCCCCAAAAGGCATTCCAGTGATGGGTCAGTGAACTCTTCTTGGCTTTCAGGGCCATGTATTCACTAGAGTAGTCCTGGGCTGCAAGCATTGAGAACGGGGTGGGGTGGGGGGGGATGTCAGGGATTGGGGTCAAAAAAATCTTTTATCTGGAATCAAAGATTGGTGGGAAAAACAGTAGCTGAACAATGGGCTACCTTCAAAGAGGAGATGGTTTGGGCACAGTCAAGTTATGTTCTCTCAAAAGGGAAGGGTAGGACAAACAAATCCAGAGCTCCCTGGATGACAAAGGAGATAGAAATTAAGTTAAAGAAGAAAAAAAGTGTGCTTACGACAGGTGTGAGGCAGCAAATACAATTGAAAACCAAGCTGAATACAGAAGGTTCAGAAGGGATGTGAAAAAGCAAATATGAGAAGCAAAGAATGATTATGAAAAAAGACTGGCAGCTAACAAAAAAGGAAATCCCAAAGTGTTCTATAAGCGCATCGGTATTAAAAGGGTGGTAAAAAGAGGAGTAGGGCCTATTAGGGACCAAAAAGGGGGTTTACACAAGAGGTATGAGGCATGGCTGAGGTTTTAAATGAATGCTTTGCCTTTACCTACGAGGCAGGTACTGCCCAGGCCATGCTGACAGAGGAGGAAACTCAGTCACTAGAAGGGTTTACAATTGATAAGGAGGAGGCACTGGATAAGCTGTCGGTACTTAAAGTTGATAAGGCACCTGGGCCGGATGAGATGCATCCAAGAATATTAAAGGAATTAAGAGTGGAAATTGCAGAGGCACTGGCAATAATCTTTCAATGTTCTCTGGATTCAGGGGAGGTGCCGGAGGACTGGAGAATTGTGAACATTGTGCCCTTGTTCAAAAAGGGTTGTAAAGATCTACCCTGCAATTCCAGAGCAGTCAGTTTAACTTCGGTGGTGGGGAAGCTTCTAGAAACAATTATTCAGGATAGAATTAATAGTCACATGGAAAAACGTGGTTTGATTCGGAAGAGTCAGCAAGGATTTGTTAAAGGAAAATCATGTCTAACTAACTTGCTGGAGTTTTTTGAGAAGGTAACAGAGGTGGTTGATGATCCAAAGTTGTTGATGTGGTGTATATGGACGTCCAAAAGGTGTTTGATACAGTGTCACACAACAAACTTGTGAGGAAAGTTATAGGTCATGGAATAAAAGAGACATTAGCAACGTGGATACAAAATTGGCTGAGGGATAGGAAACAGAGAGTAATGGTTAAGGGGTATTTTTCGGGCTGGAAGAAGGTTTGTAGTGGAGTTCCCCAGGGGTCAGTATTGGGACCCCCGCTTTTCCTGATATATATATATATATATATATATAAATTATCTAGATCTCGGTATGCAGGGGACAATTTCAAAGTTTGCGGATGATGCAAAACTTAGGAGAATTATAAACTGTGAGGGGGACAGAGTAGAATTTCAAAAGGACTTTGCCACATTAGTGGAGTGGACAGATAGGTGGCTGATGAAGTTCAATGTGGAGAAGTGTGAGGCAATACACTTTAGTACAAAGAACATGGAGAGACAGTATAAAATAAAGGATACAATTCTAAAAGGGTGTGCAGGAGCAGAGAGACCTGGGTGTATATGTACAAAAGTCACGGGCAGAATTTTCCGAGCCCGCTGGCGGTGGACATGATAGGTGGCATGTGCGAAAAATATGGTGGGACCTGCTTCACGATGGCATGAAGGCAGGTCATGATCATCTGCTCAGCCCAGCTGTGGGCCGTGTTTCCCACCATCGGACAGTGGAGAGCTAATTGTAATACATCAGCATATAATTAAAAGGCCATCCTGCCAGGCTCTTGGAACCCGCCATATCATCCATCCACGTCGGCGGGAAAGCACATCGATGTGTTTCACAACAGCACACAGGCAACGTACACTTGCCAGCCTTCACTTTGGGGGAAGTGAGAAGAGTGAGCAGCAGCGTTCTCCACAGCTCGCCTGTGGTTTACAGGCCTCAGGGGCGCCTCGGTGCAGGGGCAACTGATGCCTGGCCCTAGTGGCGACTGCTGAGGGGGGTCCTGGGGTAAATGCTGGCCAGCCTCGGGGGCGACTGCTGGGGGGGGGGGGGGGGTCGGGTGGTGTCCAGGGGCAAGTGCTGGCCAGCTTCAGAGGTGACCGTTGTTGGTGGGGGGGGGCGGTCAAGTGCTGCCCTGGCGCTGGACTTCATCAACCACAAGGGTCTCCACTCACTGAACATGCAGCTGGTATGCAACCACCAGAAATGCATCCTGCGCAGTTTCCAGGGAGTGTGCACGACGCCCACATCCTGAGTCGCTCGCAGATCCCTGCATTTTTCCAGGGTCCACAGAGGCTGCATGATTGGCTCCTTGAGGACAAGGGCTCCACACAGAGGCCATGGCTGATGACACCCGTGCGGCGACCTCAGACTGCAGCAGAGCGATGCTATACTGAGGCTCATGCAGCAGCTCGCAACTTGGTGGAGCATGCCATCGGGATGCTGAAGATGAGGTTCCAGTGCCTGGACCGGTCTGGTGGAGCCCTGCAATACAGTCCGCAGAGGGTGTCATATTTTGTCAATGTCTGCTGCACCCTTTACAACCTGGCGCTGCAACAGGGAGAGGAGCTGACTGAGGAGGAGATGGAGGAGTTGCACATCTCCTCCGATGAGGAGGACGCCGATGCGGAAGAGGATGAGGCGGTCCTCGGTGGTGATAATGACGGGGATGAGGCTCTCGCACTGACTAGATGAGGCAGGCATGCTCGGGAGGCCCTCATACCTACCAGATTTGTGGAAGATAATGACGATATGTAGTGTTCTTAGATCCTCACATTGCAGTTGTGAACGTTTGACTCCAGTCTGGCTTATGGAAGCGGTCTGGGAAGAGTGTCCTCTGCAGTCACCGTCGCCGGGAAGCAGTCTGGGAAGAATGTCCTCTGCAGTCACCGTCGCCGGGAAGCAGTCTGGGAAGAGTGCCTTATGCAGTCACCGTCGCCGGGAAGCAGTATGGGAAGAGTGCCTTATGCAGTCACCGTCGCCGGGAAGCAGTCTGGGAAGAGTGCCTTATGCAGTCACCGTCGCCGGGAAGCAGTCTGGGAAGAGTGCCTTATGCAGTCACCGTCGCCGGGAAGCAGTCTGGGAAGAGTGCCTTATGCAGTCACCGTCGCCGGGAAGCAGTCTGGGAAGAGTGTCCTCTGCAGTCACCGTCGCCGGGAAGCAGTCTGGGAAGAGTGTCCTCTGCAGTCAACGTCGCCGGGAAGCAGTCTGGGAAGAGTGTCCTCTGCAGTCACCGTCGCCGGGAAGCAGTCTGGGAAGTGTGTCCTCTGCAGTCACCGTCGCCATGAAGCAGTCTGGGAAGAGTGCCGTCTACAGTCACCATCGCCGGAAAGCAGTCTGGGAAGAGAGTGTCCTCTGTTTTTTTTCACTCGGCAACAGGGACTGCAAAGAGTGAAATCACAGGAAAACAGTTAGCTCATTGGTAGGTAAATAACTGCTAGTTTGAACAACCTATTCAAAGTTGATTTCAGATTAAAGGTGACTACTGGGGCCCAGGATCGGAGGCCTAACACTTCAGCTTCAACTCAGCAGAGAGGGAGTTCCAGTTGATTTTAAAAAGTGAATTTTGAATCTCTATTCTAACTTGCTTTCAGATTAAAGGTAAATAGGAGAATTATTTTACAGATTGATAAACTAAAGGCCAGTAGGAAATTTAAAAACAAATTGAAAAACTAATAAATTAAAATAGAGATGCAGGGCCAGGCGATGTGTTGTAGCTGCATGATGTGGGAGCTGGTGGACCCCATTGTGGTTCCTAGTGACCACACCTGTAGCAAATGTTGGTTGCTCGAGGAAATCTGGCTCAGAGTTGATGAGCTGGAGTCTGAGCTTCCGACACTGTGGCACATCATGGAGGGGGAGAGTTACCTGGACGCTGTGTTTCAGGAGAAAGTCACACCATTTAGATGAACTACCTTAAATTCAGCCAGTGGTCAGGGGCAGGAGGATGTGACTATGAGTGAGGCAGGTAGAGGGATCCAGGAAGTAGCACTGCAGGAGCCTCAGCCCTTGCCCTTATCCAAGATTCTTGCTCTCTGTGTGGATGAGAGCAGGGACTATAGGGAGGATGAGCAAACTGACCAAAGCACTGTGGTACAGGGAGCCATTCAAGTTGGGGGAGAAAAGAGAAATGTAGTTGTAATGGGGGATAGTATAGTTAGGGGAATAGATGCTGTTCTCTGTAGCCAGGATTGAGAGTCCCGAAGGCTGTGTTGCCTACCTGGTGCCAGGGTTAAGGATATCTCATCTGGGCTGCAGAGGAACTTGGAGTGGGAGGGGAAAGATCCAGTTGCCGTGGTCCACGTAGGTACCAATGATATAGGTAGCTAGGGACAAAATTAAAAAGCAGAACCAAAAAGGTAATAATTTCTGGATTACTACCTGAGCCATGAGCTAATTGGCACAGGGTCAGATTAAAGAGGTAAACGCGTGGCTCAAAGATTGGTGTGGGAGAAATGGGTTCGAATTCATGGGACATTGGCACCAGTACTGGGGAAAGAGGGAGCTATTCCATTCAGACGGGCTCCACTTGAATCATGCTGGGACCAGCGTCCTGGCGAACCACATAACTAGGTTTGTAGATAGGGCTTTAAACTAAATAGTGCAGGGGGAAGGTGGGGGGGTTCAGTTGCATGGATATATAAAAAAATCAAAGTTTAAGGAGAGGGTAAGAGTGCAGGTTAGTGACGAGGCTGATTGTTACCAAATAGTGAAAGGAGGGGACAGAGTGTGTGAACGCCATATTGCACCAAAGAATCATATAAGAGTAGGGAAAATTGACAATAGGGCAAACTTAAAGGCTTTGTATCTGAATGCATGTAGCATTCGCAATAAAACTAATGAGTTAACAGCGCATATAGAGATAAATAGGTATGATCTGATGGCGATTACGGAGACATGGTTACAGGGAGAACAGGTTTGGGAGTTGAATATCCAAGGGTACTCAGTATTTCGGAAGGATAGGCAGGAAGGAAAAGGAAGTGGCGTTGCTTTGTTAGTAAAGGAAGAGATCAGTACTATAGTGAGGAATGATATAGGCACTGGAGAACAAGACATAGAGTCAGTCTGGGTAGAAATAAGAATTAGCATGGGAAAGAAGTCCCTGGTGGGAGTAATCTTTCGGTCCCCAAACAGTAGTTCAGCAGTAGGGCACAGTATAATCCAGGAAATACTGGGAGCATATAAGAAAGGCACGACAATAATCATGGGTAATTTTAATATGCATATAGACTGGACTAATCAAATTGGCAAGGGTAGCCTTGAGGGAGAGTTCATAGAGTGTATTAGAGATTGTTTCTTGGAGCAATGTGTTGTGGAACCAACCAGGGAGCAGGCTATTCTGGATTTGCTTTTGTGTAATGAGGTGGGATTAATTAATGATCTCAGTAAAGGATCCACTAGGGAAGAGTGATCATAGCATGCTAGAATTTCAAGTTCAGTTTGAGAAACTTGAGTCCCACACTAGTATTCTGGGGTTAAACTAAAGTGTAGCATAGGCACGAGGGCAGATTTGGCCCTAGTGGACTGGGCAGGAAGACTACAAGGTAGGACAGTTGATGAACAATGGCAGATATTTAAGGAGATATTCAATTCCTCCCAAATAAAATATATTCCAAAGAGGAAGAAAGATGGTAAGAGGGGGGAAAAGCATCCATGGCTAAGCAAGGAAGTTAAAGATAACATAAAGGCATATTAAATTGCAAAGGTCAGAGTCAGGCTGGAAGATTAGGAAACTTTTAAAGATCAACAAAGAGTTACTAAAAAAATAATAAAAAGAGCAAAGGTAAATTATGAAAGAAAACTAGCACAAAATGTAAGAACTGATAGCAAAAGGAAAGAGAGTAGCTAAAGTGAAAGTTGGTCCCTTGGTGGATGAGACTGGGGAGTTAATAGTGGGGAACACAGAAATGGCAGAGACGCTTAATCAATATTTTGCCTCAGTTTTCACGGTGGAGGATACTAATACCACCCCAATAGTAACAGGTAGTGCAGAGGGTATAGAGAAGGAGGAACTTTGAACAATCACCATCACTAGAGAAAAAGTACTGTGCAAACTATTGGGATTAAAGGGTGACAAGTCCCCAGGACCTGATGCCCTACATCCCAGGGTCTTAAAGGAAGTGGCAGCATAGATAGTGGATGCATTGGCTATAATATTCCAAAATTCCCTGGATTCTGGAAAGGGTCCAGTGGGTTGGAAAAATACTAATATAACACCCTTATTCAAAAAGCGGGGGAGGCAGAAAGTAGGAAACTATAGACCAATTAGTTTAATGTCTGTCATTGGAAAATTGTTGGAATCCATTATTAAAGAAGTAGTAAAGGGGCATTTGGAAAGTCAAAATGCAATCCGCTATAGTCAGCATAGTTTTATGAAAAGTATATTGTGTTTGACTAATTTGCTAGAGTTCTTTGAAGATGTGACAAGCAAAGTGGATAATGGGGATCCTGTAGATGTAGTATATCTGGACTTCCAGAAGGCCTTTGATAAGGTGCCGCACAAAAGATTAATACACCAGATAAGATCACACGGAGTTAGGGGTAATATATTAGCTTGGATAGAGGATTGGCTAACCAACAGAAAGCAGAGAGTCGGGATAAATAGGTTTTTTTCTAGATGGCAAGCTGTAACTAGTGGGGTGCCACTGAGTCCGGTCCTTGGGCCCCAACTATTTACAATCTATGTTAATGACTTGGATTCAGGGATAGGAGGTACTATAGCTAAATTTGCAGATGACACCAAAATAGGTGGGACAGTAAGTTGCAATGAAGAAATAAATTTTCAAATGGATATGCAGATTAGGTGAATGGGCCAAAATTTGGCAGATGGAGTTTAACATGGATAAGTGTGAGCTTATCCATTTTGGTTGGAAGAATAAAAAGGCAACTTATTATTTAAATGGAGAGAAACTTCAGAATGCTTCAGTACAGAGGGAGCTGGGTGTCCTCGTGCATGAATCGCCGAAAGCCAGTAAAGCAGGTAATAAGGAAGGCAAATGGAATTTTGGCATTTATTGCTAAAGGAGTAGATTATAAAAATAGGGAAGTGTTGTTCCAACTGTACAAGGCATTAGTGAGACCGCACCTGGAGTACGGTGCACAGTTTTGGTCCCCTTACTTCAGGAAGGATGTAGTTGCATTGGATACAGTTCAGAGGATTCACTAGATTGATTCTAGAGATGTGGGGCTTGTCTTATGAGGAGAGATTGAGCAGTTTAGGCCTATACTCGCTAGAGTTTAGAAGGAGGAGAGGAGATCTAATTGAGATATATAAGACGCTAAAGGGGATAGACAAAGTAGATGTGGAGCAGATGTTATCCCTTGTGGGGCATTCTAGAACGAGAGGCCATAGTTTTAGGCTAAGGGGTGGTAGATTTAAATCAGAGATGAAGAGGAATTACTTTTCTCAAAGGGTCCTGAATCTATGGAATTCACTACCTCAGAGTGCAGTGGATTCTGGGATGCTGAATAAATTTAAGGAGGAGATAGACAGATTTTTAATTAGTAATGGGTTGAAAGGTTATGGGGAAAGGGCGGGAAATTGGAGTTGAGGCCGAAATGAGATCAGCCATGGTCGTGTTGAATGGCGGGGCAGACTCGATGGGCTGAGTTGCCAATCCTGCTCCTAGTTCTTATGTTCAATACCCTCTATGAGAATGCTCCTGTCATGGAGATGCAGTGGAGACCCCATTAGTCACTTGATATTAGGAGGATGATGGCAACATGCAGTGAGGACACACCATAGATCTTCACATAGCCTCTGAGAATGTCTGACTCCTGTCTGGCCGAGGGCAGCTTGCTTGCACTCCATGATCAGGGCCATCTTAGAGACACAGCCATGAAACTTTGGATACTTCTGATGCTGTGTCTGCCTTCAGCACATCAGCCCTTCAGGAGCTGGTGCACAGCATCACTGGTCGCAGATGCTGGTGTGATGGGGGCCAGCCCCACCTTGAAAAGGTGCTGAGAGCACACAGAGAGAATGACAGAACTCTGTGGTGCCTGCCCACTACATTCTGGCAGCAATGACCAGCACCGCTGAGGTGCAGGCATCAGTAATGTTTCTAGGGAGTGTGAGGCTGGACCATTACTGTGGTCTGAAGGCTGCACAGAGCACAGGGAAGAGGCCCTGGACTGAGACACCTGCCTTTATCTTGTGCAGAAAGGCTTCACATCTGAGTGATATGAACACTGCTCATCAGAACAAGAAGCCACAGGCAGGGAGTCATTCTAGGAGTTTATTGACACTAGTGAACAGTATTGTATAAGTGATCAACAACTATGCCCAGGCTGTGCAACTACTTTTACCTAACTTTCCTAACCCTGCTGTTATGTCTTGGTGCTCCCCGGACATCCACAGCGGAGGTGGAGGCAGCCTGCTGACTGTGACGCCGTGTCTGATGACTTTGGTGGGCGTCCTCTCGAGGGCCGAGACTCGGAGGCCCTGACCTGCTTTCGGGGTCCTGTTGTGTGGCAGTGGCACCCTCCTCGGCCTGTGAAGCTGGAGCTGCTGAAGTCACAGGAAGAGGGGAGTCAGATGAGCCAGTCACACCCAGAGTCACCTGGGTGGGTGGCCCCAGAGTGTGCACCTGCTGATCCTCCTCCCTATGGGCATCTGAGGGCCCCTGGCTGACTCCGTGAGCGGAAGGGGTAGCTGGAGTGAGATTGAGCTACCCAGCACCCCTCTCGCGTGCACACTGTTGGAAGCCAACTATGGCGTCAGCGATGGAGTTGATCCCGCGCAGCAGTGCAGGAGCGACGTCCTGGACCAAGGTCTCCATGGCGGCTGTCATCCTAAGGGTTGACCTCAGTGCGTTGCAATGCCGGCACTATCACCTCAGCCTGAAGATGATGACCTCCTCCATCGTGCCTTGCAATCTGATGAGTGCAGCAGACATCCCTTCCTGTTGTTCCCTAGCTTGCCTTTCCAGCTCCAGCAACTGTGACATGACCGAGTCCAGAGGCTCATCATCTGACTCGGACTCAGCTACAGAATGGCCTCCAGCAGTCTTCTGAGTGCTGGGGACCTGGGAAGTCCCTGCCTCCACCTGCTGTGGATCAGAAAGTGTGATGTGCTCACCAGATTGTGATCCCGATGCTCCTCTAAAGTTAGGTCCCACCAAGGTGTGTGTCCCGCACACGAAGGTGTGGGTGAGTGCTGTGATGTGTCTTCAGGGAAGGTGCCTTCAGATTCCTCTTCAGAGGTTTCTTCGGGGCTTGATTTGAGACCCTGGGTTATGGACTCTGTTTGCTGTTTTGCAGATGTTACTGGAAAAGCATGGAGATAATTAATGCACGACAATGGTCTGTGAAAGAGGACACATCACTCACGGCATGATTGTCTGATGGATGTTACACTGCTGGATCCTCACTCGGTAGAGCACCGCCGACCTCACCGTCAGCACAGGACCAGTCCCAGTAATTGCCGGCCAGCTGGATGGCTCTGTTTTCGAATTCTGTCAGAACTTTGATTTCCGGCATCCCGCCGCCTGTCTGTGACCTTTCTCTCCTGTTGTGAGCCAGTTTGTCCTGCGTGGATAGAGGTGGGGAGAGTATCAGGATGCCTGCCGGGCCAGATGATAAGTATGCCTGGCCTGTGTAGGTAGTGAGTGATCCTATGGACAGGATGAGGACAATGATGGTGTGTGTGAAAGAGTGAATGGTGATGTCCGTTGTACTGGCAGTGAGTGAGGGCCCTGTGGATGTGTGATGGGTTTGTGAGTGTGTGATTTGGGAGTGATGAAAAGAGTGATTCCACCTGGCGGAACAGAGGAGATCATGCATCTTCTTGCAGCGCTGGGTGGCTGTCCTCCTCTGCAGGGTGTTTGCGCTGACCACCGCTGCCACCGCCTCCCAAGCTGGATTGGTGAATTTGATGCCCATCCTGTGGCCAGAGCGGGGGTAGAGCACATCCAGTGGCCTCCACTGCATCTAGCAGTCGCTCAGGGGATCCATCGCTGAAGGGGGCTGCAGTCTTTTTTCCATTGCTGGCCATGTCTCCTGGGCAGCAGTGCTGAGCTGGTAGTGATGAGTGCTTTGCTGGTGGCTGCTTTTTAAAGATGGCAGCCAGTGCGATGCAACAGTGGGGTGATGGCAGTCAGACGAATGAGTGCCCACTCACCCTGGAAATGGCGTGTATCGCGGGAGTGAATAAATAACGAGGCGGTTTCTGGATGATACAGCATGAAAACCTACCATTTTTGTTGGCGGGTAGGACTCCATTTTACCCGCCCGCTAGCGCACTTAGCGCAGTTCTGGGAAAATTCCGCCCATTAAAGATGGCAGGACAGGTAGAGAGCTGTTTCTAATGTATACAGTATTCTAGGCTTCATTAATAGTGGCATAGAGCAGGGAGGTTATGATGAACTTATATAAGACACTATTAGACCTCAGCTTGAATATTGTGTACAGTTCTGGGCATCAAACTATTGGAAGGATGTGAACGCATTGGAGAGAATGCAGAAAAGGTTTACAAGAATGGTTCCATGGATGAGGCATTTCAGTTATGAGGAAAGATTGGAGAAATTGGGACTGTTTTCCTTGGAGAAGGCTGAGAGGAGACTTGATAGAAGTTTTCGATATCATGAGGGGTCTGGACAGAGTGGATAGGGAGAAATTGTTCCTGCTCGTAAATGGAACGAGAACCAGAGGGCACAGTTTTCAAGTGTTTTCCAAAAGAAGCAAATGTGAGGTGAGAAAAAAACTTTGTCACAAAGCGAGTAGTTAGTGTTTGGAATGCACTAGCTGGAAGTGTGGTGGAGCATGTTCAATTGAGACATTCATGGGCATTGTTTCTATTTAAATAATCATCCAATGTGCAGGGTTACGAGGAAAAGGCAGGAGGTTGGCACTAAGTTAAAATGCTCAGAGAGCCGGCGCAGACACGATGGGCCAAATGGCCTCCTTCTACACGGTAACAATTCTGTGATTCTGTGAGAACTGTGTGCGCGGCTGCAGTTTAGATAGGGCACCAGGAGCGAGGAAACGGCAAGGTAACAGAGTGGAGGGTGATTCAGGACCTTCCCACCAGTGAGACGGTATGTTTTCTGTGGTTGCATAATTAATGAGACGGGAAGCGGAAAATACGGTGCGAAAAGCCGCCATTGTGGCAGGCGAGTAAAACGCCCTATTTCCCTATCGCACTTAGTGCAAATCTGGGATGATTCTGCCCTATGTTTCTCTACTCTTCACGAACATGGTCTCACAAAAGGATGTCTTGTACCAAAGACATTCCTACCTTGGATGAGATAGTCCTTCGGTTGCCCAAACTCATATGATTCATCTAGGGGTCTCACTGCAGTCATATACTGATCAATACTCTCCCACTTTTCCTGAGTGCTGGTGTTAAACACAGTAAAGTTAATAAATAACATTAGTAGAGAGTTCAAAGTGGATTTTCACGGCCTCCAAAATTTCACACATCTTGCTTTTCTGCTCCTTAGTGAGGTCTAGGGCGCAATTCAGTTTGTATCACTCCTTCCCCATCACTGCTAACAGAGATGCTACTCATATTTTCAGATTTCTTGTTCAGTCCTGTGGCAATCTCATAATTCTGCAAATGAGACTTGAGTAATTGCCAATTCCCCTTCAAATCTCCTTTCATGTCCATTGGAGCAGGTACTGGAGAATTAAACACCATCATGACTCACCCAGCTGTTAATATCCTGTACAAAGTTGCAGACTGAAGTCTTAATTAATCTCTTAATTAAGTCTTAATTAATCATGACATCAAAAATCGCATGCATATGGCAAGCCAGTGTACAAAGGCATTTATCCAAACACAAGGCCAGAAGTGGGGATGGTCACAGATAATTGTAGTGTTCAGCTCCATTCACGGCTCCTCAGGTATGAAGCACTCGTGCCTGTATTAGCAAGACATGGAGAACATTCAAGCTTGGCTCATTAGCGCCACACAAGTGCCAGGCAATGCGCATCTCCAACAAGAGAGGTGTTGAGTATATGTCCTAGCATATAATAGAGTATTTCTGTTTTTATGTCAGATTTCTAGTGTCCACAGTATTTTGCTTGTGAATGAAACTGTCTTAGTATATCCCAGAGAGTATGAATCAAACTATCATCACAGAGTTACAGAATCATAGAATGGTTGCAGGATAGAAGGAGGTCATTCAGCCCATCGTGCCTATGTCATCTCTCAGCAAGAGCAACTAGTTTCTCCCTATCTACTCTGCCCAGACCCCTCATGATTTTGAACACCTCTATCAAATCTCCTCTCAATCTTCCCTTCTCTGAAGAGAATAGTCCCAGCTTCTCCAGTCTATCCATTTAGCTGAAGTTCCTGATCTCTGAAACCATCCTCATGAATCTTTTCTGCAGCCTCTTAAAGCTTCACCTCTTTCCTAAAGCGTGGTGCCCAGAATTGGACAAATTACTCCAGTTGAGGCCAAACCTTATAACTTTGTCTTATAACTTTGCTTTTGTACACTATTCCCCTATTTATAAAGCCCAGGATTATTAACCACTTTCTCAACCTGCTCTGCTGACTTCTACAATTTGCGCACATATACCCCTCAGTCCTTCAGCTCCTGCACACCCGTTAGAATTGCAGCCTTTATTTCATATTACCTTTGCTCATTCCTTCTGTATCACTTCACACTTCCCTGCAATAAATTTCAACGTGTCTGTTCATTCCACTAACCCATCTATGTCCATCACTATCCTCCTCATAGTTGACAATACTTTCAAACCATGTCAACTGCAAATATTGAAATTACGCCCTGCACACCCATTAATTTAGATCATGAAAAGCAGCGGCTCTAGTACTGGCCCTGGAGAAGCTGCTGTATGCCTTCCTTTAGTCCAGAGAACAAACATTCCCCATTACTTTCTCTCACCTGTCACTCAGTCAACTCAATCCATGTTGCTACTGTCCTTTTTATTCCATCGATTGTAGCTTTGCATGTCAGCCTGTTATGTGGCTTTACCTAATGCCCTTTGGTAGTCCATCATCAACCCTCTCTGTTATCAGGAACTCAATCAAGCTAACTGAACATGATTTCCCCTCATCAAATTTGTGCTGTTTTTCCGTAATTAATCCACACTGGTCCAAGGGACTGTTAATTTTGTCTGAGATTATACCTTCTCAAACCTTTCCCACCGCCAAGGTTAAATTGACTGGCTAGCAGTTGCTTATCCTTGCATCTATTTTTGATCAAGTATGGCACATTTGCAATTCTCCAGTCCACTGGCACCAGCCCTGTATTTAAACAGGATTGCAAGATTAAACACAAATCTTCCTCAATTTCCACCCTTACTTCCCTCAGTACCCCAATATCCTCAGATGCATCTGATCTGGTCCGGGTGACTTGCAACTTCAAGTAGAGTATGTATAGGGAGAGAATCAGAGAGAATCAATCTGTTTCAATATATCACAGAAAGAGAATCAAACTCTCTCAATATGTCAAAGAGAGACAATCAAACTCTCTCAATATCACAGATTTAAATTTTCTCAATATATCACAGATATATTTAAATATCTAAATACATCACAGAGAGAAATTCAAACTGCCTCAATATATCACAGTGGGAATCAACTCAAGACTGGACATCCATGAGGCGCTGTGGGCCATCAGCAGCAGCAGAATTGTACTCAACCACTGTTGTGACTGATGCAGTTGTTAAAGTGGAGTTATTTTTTAAAATCCCAGAGGGAAACTTTAAACAACTGTCATAGTGAATAATTTCAAGTGTTATGTTTGAGATGCAACTCTAAACTTAGGAATCAGACCACTAGTTCTCAAGGTTTTACATTAAACTAAAATGAAACATTTTATTAATTTTCACAGGTTAAAATATACACATGGCTACAAATTACTACTATCATAACTTTTAACAAATTCCCAAACTAATCTCCATTAAGGCAACAGCAACCCATTGACTTAACCAAACACCAGGCAAAGCATTTTCACCTTATGAATTCAAAATGTGTCTCTTTTCACTGTGGAGCCAGTTGGACCAGTTGGAGGCTAGCAGCTGCCTTTTGACCTTACATTGCCTTTGCCTGCATACCCAAAACTATTGAAGTTATATCTACCACCACTGATTGTTTCACCAGCCTCTTTGAACTTAACCCTTTAACAATGAAACCCCTTTCATAGTACCAATTTTATTAGTAATATAAACATATTGCTTGGCAGCTGTTAGAAAGGTGTCAAGAGATCACCCCACTTGAATTCTATTCAAAAAATGCAAATACACGCTATCTCTCATACTTATCAAAACTAGTACATATCAAAGCACCCAGACTAGCTGTCTTTAATCCAATTAAGACATACCCACAGACCAAACTCTGTTTTAAAAGAAAAATATTTTCCAAAATATTACATATATTAATAGCTTCATGACAACACAATCTGTAACCTCATGGCTTGGCCTATCCTCCACTCTACCATTACCACCAAGCCAGGGGATCAACCCTGGTTCAATGAAGAGTGCAGGAGGGCATGCCAGGAGCAGTACCAGGCATACCTATAAATAAGGTATCAATCTGGTGAAGCTATAACACAGGATTACTTGTGTGCCAAACAGCATAAGCAGCAAGTGATAGACAGAACTAAGTGATCCCACAACCAAAAGGATCAGATCTAAGCTCTGCAGCACTGCCACATCCAGCCGTGAATGGTGGTGGACAATTAAATAACTCACTGGAGGAGGAGGCTCCACAAATATCCCTACTCTCAATGATGGGGGGACCCAGCACATCAGTGCAAAAGATAAGGCTGAAGCATTTGCTACAATCTTCAGCCAGAAGTACTGACTGGATAATACTTTTTGGCCTCCTTCAGAGGTCCCCAGCATCATAGATGCCAGTCTGCAGCCAATTCAATTTACTCCATGTGATATCAGGAAACAGCTGAAGGCACTGGATAGTGCAAGGCTAAGGGGCCTGACAATATTCGAGCAATAGTACTGAAGGCTTGTGCTCCAGGACTTGCCGCGCCCCTAGCCAAACTGTTCCAGTACAGTTACAACACTGGCATCTACCCGGCTATGTGGAAAATTGCCCAGGAATGTCCTGTACACAAAAAGCAGGACAAGTCCAACCCAGCCAATTACCACCCCATCAGTCTACTCTCGATCATCAGGAAAGTAATGGAAGGGGTCATCAACAGTACTTGCTTAGCAATAACCTGCTCACTGGCGCCCAGTTTAGGTTCCGCCAGGCCCATTCAGCTCCTGACCTCATTACAGCCTTGACTCAAACATGGATAAAAGAGCTGAAATCCCGAGGTGAGGTGAGAGTGACTGCCCTTGACATCATGATCCCATTTGACCGAGTGTGGCATCAATGAGCCCCAGCAAAATTGAAGTCAATAGGAATCAGGGGAAAAATTCTCCACTGGTTGGAGTTATACCCAGCACAAAGGAAGACGGTTGTGGTTGTTGGAGGTCAGTCGTCTCAGCTCCTGGACATTACTGCAGGAGTGCCTCATCATCAGCATAAATCATCTTCAGCTGCTTCATCACTGACCTTCGTTCCATCATTAGGACAGAAGTTGGGATGTTCGCTGATGATTGCACAATGTTCAGCATCATTCACAACTCCTCAGATATTGAAGCAGTCCATGTTCAAATGTAGCAAGACCTGGACAATATCCAGGCTTGGGCTGACAAGTGGTAAACAAAATTCATGCCACACAAGTGCCAGGCAATGACCATCTCCAACAAGAGAGAATTTAACCATCGCCCCTTGACGTTCAATGGCATTACCGCCACTATCAACATCCTGGGGGTTACCATTGACCAGAAACTGAACTGGATTAGCCATGTGGCTACAAGAACAGGTCAGAGGCTAGGAATCCTGCAATGAGAGAGAATCAAATATTCTTAATGTATCACAGAGAGTGGATCAACCAACTCAATATATCACAGAGAGAGAGAATCCAAGTCTGTTAACATATCATAGGGAAGAATTTTCGGGTCGGCAAGCTGGGTCGGGGCCCGCTCGCCGAGTAAAATGATGCGCGGTGATGTCAGGTGCGTCCCGACATCACCGCGTGTCATTTAGATTGTCAGTTCGGCGGGCAAGCAGCTGCCTCAGCTGTGTGCCTGTTGAACTGTCAAAGGCCAGTTAAGGCCTTTAAGAAAGTAATTAAAGTTATTAAGAATGCTGCCCGTCCAATCTTAAGGTTGGCGGACAGGCGAAGAGCCCAGGTGGCCTTCACGTTTTTCATGAAAGCTCATCCATGAGCGGGATGAGGTTTCATGAAGGGTTTAATAAAATTTTTTAAAAATTCATTGACATGTCCCAGCTCATGTGACACTGTCACATGAGGGGACATGTCCTAAAATGTTTTATTTTCTTTATTTAAACTTTTAAACCTTAAATTAATCTCCTCTGTGCCTCAGGGAGATTTATGCGCTCTTTTGCGCGCATGCGTGAAATAGCACAGGCCCCGTCTCAGGGAATCCCCCCCACCCACATAGGGCGCGCAGAGCGCTTCTGGGCGCACGTTGCGTTGGGCAGGCCTTAATTGGCCCACCCACGTAAAATGGCGGTGCCGACCCGATCGGGGGTGCTGATTCAGTTAGCACACGCCCCCGCCCACCCCCACGCAACCCCTCCAACGGGGGAAATTTCTGCCCATAGAGAGAGAATCAAACTATCTCAACATTAATTGGATTAGACAGTGTTAAGGGCTTGGATGGAGTGGATTTCTTGAAATGTGTACAGGAGAACTTTTTAGATCAATATGTAAAGGGTCCAACAAGGGACCTGGACCTACCTGGGGAATGAAGCTGGACAGGTGGCTGAGGTGGTGGTGGGGGAGCAATTTAGTGATAGCAACCACAATATGGTACAATTTAAGCTTGTTATGGGCAAAGAAATAGACAAGTTGCAAAAAAAATGTTTTGGATTGTGGGAGAGCGGATTTTAGTAAAATAAGGAAGGATCTGGCCAAGGTAGACTGGGAACAGCTACTTGTGAGGAAATCTAGAGAGGAGCAGTGGGGGGCATTCAAGAAGGAAATGGGGAGGGTACAGGCTCAACATGTTCCCTCTAGGGTGATAGGAAGGTGTAACAAGCCCAGAGAACCATGGATGACCAGAGATATTCAGGTTACGATGAGAAGGAAAAGAGAGGCTTTTAGCAGGTACAAGAGGAGCAAATCAGCAGAGGCATTAGTGGAGTACAGAAAGTGCAGGGTGGAGCTTAAGAAAGCAATTAGGAGACCAAAGATGGGATATGAGAAAGCTCTGGCTGGTAAAAATAGGGAAAATACCAAGATATTCTATTAGTATATCAATGGGAATAGGATAACCAGGAAAAGAGTAGGGCCCATTAGGGATCAAGGGGGCAATCTATGGGTGGAGCCAGAGGACATCGGTAGAGTGTTGAACGAATACTTCACATCCGTCTTCACCCAAGAGCTCTGGCCACAGGGAGGTGCCAGAGGACTGGAGAACAGCTAATGTGGTTCCACTATTTAAGAAGGGTTGTAGAGATAAGCCAGAGAACTACAGACCAGTGAGTCTCACGTCAGTGGTAGGGAAACTATTGGAGAAAATTCTGAAGGAGAGAATCTATTTCCACTTGGAGAGGGATCAGGGATAGTCAGCATGGCTTTGTCAGAGGGAGGTCATGCCTAACAAATTCCATTTAATTTTTTGAGTAGGTGATCAGGGGTGTAGATGAGGGTAGTGTAGTTGATGTAGTTTATATGGATTTCAGCAAAGCCTTTGTCAAGGTCCCACATGGGAGACTTATAAAGAAGGCAAATGCACATGGGATACAGGGTAATTTGATGAGGTGGATTCAAAATTGGCTTAGTTGTTGGAGACAGAGGGCGATGACAGAAGATGCTTTAGTGACTGGAAGCCAGTGTCCAGTGGCGTACCACAGGGATTTGTGCTGGGTCCCCTATTATTCGTTATTTATATAAACGACATAGATGACTATGTAGGGGGTAGGATTAGTAAGTTTGCGGATGACACAAAGATTGGCCGGGTGGTTAACAGTGAGGTTGAGTGTCTTGGGCTACAGGAAGGTATAGACGGGATGGTCAAATGGGCAGATAAGTGGCAGATGGAATTTAACTCTGAAAAGTGTGAGGTAATACACTTTGGAAGGAGTAATTTGACAAAGAACTATTCAATGAACGGCATGACACGAGGAAGTTCTGAAAAACAAAGGGACTTTGGCGTGTGTGTCCATAGATCTCTGCCGGCAGGGGGGCCTGTTAGTGGGGTGGTGAAAAAGGCATATGGGACATTTGCCTTTATCATTCGAGGCATAGATTACAAAAGTAGGGAGGTCATGTTGGAGTTGCATAGAACCTTGGTGAGGCCATAGCTGGAGTACTGTGTGCAGTTCTGGTCGTCACATTATAGGAAGGATGTGATTGCACTGGCGGGGGCTGCAGAGGAGATTCACAAGGATGTTGCCTGGGATGAAACATTTAAGTTATGAGGAGAGGTTGGATAGACTTGGGTTGTTTTCGTTGGAGCAGAGAAGACTGAGGGGCTACCTGTTCGAGGTGTACAAGATTATGAGGGGCATGGACAGGATGGATGGGGAGCAGCTGTTCCCCTTAGTTGAAGGGTCAGTCACGAGGGGACATAAATTCAAGTTGAGGGGCAGGAGGTTTAGGGGGAATGTGAGGAAAACTTTTTTTACCCAGAGGGTGGTGACGGTCTGGAATGCGCTGCCAGGGAGGGTGGTGGAGGCGGGTTGCCTCACATCCTTTAAAAAGTATCTGGATGAGCACTTGGCACTTCATAACATTCAAGGCTATGGGCCAAGTGCTGGTAAATGGGATTAGGTAGGTAGGTTAGATGTTTCTTGTGTCGGTGCAGACTCGATGGGCCGAAGGGCCTCTTCTGCACTGTGATTCTGTGATCTCAATATGTCACAGAGGGAAAATGAAGCAATCTTAACATATCACAGAGAGAGACTCCAACTATCTCAATGTGTCAAAGGGAGAGACTCAAACTGAGGGGAGCAAACTCTCTCAATACATCAGAGACAGGATCAAACAAATCTTACGATATCACAGAGAGAAAATCAATCTCTCTCAGTGTATCAGAGAGAATCCAAGTATCTCAAAAAATTTCAATATATCATAGAAAGGATCAAACTATCTTACGATATCATAGACAGAATCAAACTCTCTCAATAAATCAGAGAGAGAATCAAACTACCTCAATACATCACACAGAGAATCAAACTATCTCAAAGCATCATGCAGAGAGGCGCAAACTATCTTACAATATCACAGGGAGTATCAAATTGTCTCAATTAATCAGAGAGAGAATCAAACTATATTAGTATACCACAGAGAGAGGATCAAACTCTCTCACTATACCAAAGAGAGAGAATCAAACTCTCTCAATATATCACAGACAGAGAATCAAACACTCAATATATTGCAGCAAGAGAATCAAACTCTCTCACTATAACAAAGAGAGATAATCAAACTCTCACGATACCAAAGAGAGAGAATCAAACTCTCTCACTATACCAAAGAGAGAGAATCAAACTCTCTCACTATACCAAAGAGAGAGAATCAAACTCTCTCACTATATCACAGGGAGCAAATCAAACTATAATATCAGAGAGAGAGAGAGAGAATCAATCTATTTCAGTGGGCGGAATTTCCCCAGATTTGCACTAAGTGCGAAAGCAGGCAGGCAAATGATGTCCTACCCGTCAGCCGCGATGGCGGGTTTTCACGCTGTATCGTCCCAAACCTGCCTCATTATTTATTTGCTCCCAGGAAACATGTCATTTCCATGGCAGGTGGGCTCTCATTTGCCCTCCCGCCATCACCCTTCTGTTGCATCACACCGGTCGCCATTTTAAAAGGCTGCTGCCAGCGCATCACCCATCGCCACCAGCTCAGCGCTGCTGCCTGGGAGACATGGCCAGCAAAGGCAAAAAGACTGCAGCCCCCTGGTTTAATGACCGGTCCCTCGAGCGACCACTGGATGTTGTGGAGGCCCGCTGGGATGTGTTCTGGCCACAGGAAGGACAGCAATGTGACCAATCAGGCTTGGGAGGCGGTGGCAGCGGTGGTCAGCGCCAAAGCCCTTCAGAAGAGGCCAGCCACCCAGTTCCGCAATAGGGTGAATGATCTCCTCCCTTCCGCCAGGGTAATTCACTCTTTTCATCACTCAACTCACATACTCACAAACCCAGCACACATTGACAGATCCTTCACTCACTGACAGTTCAAGGGACACCAGCATTCACTCTCTCACACGCCTTCATTGTCCTCAGCCCAACCATATCACAGAGAGGCAATTAGGGCCTCCACTGCGTCTCCATGACAGGAACATTCTCACAGAGGGTATTCGTGCTGCCATAAGTCAGACTGGAGCCAAGCATTCACAACTATGATGTGACAATCTACAGGGACACCTCACTGCATGCTATCATCCTCCTCCACAAATGTAGCAGCTATGAGTGCCTCCCAAGCACGCCTGCCTCATCGAGCCAGTGCAAGAGCCTCATTCCTGTCATCACTGTCACTGAGGACCTCATCCTCATCCCTGCTGCCGTTCTCGTCATCCGAGGAGACTTCCAGCTCCTCCGTCTCCTCCTCAGCCAGCTTGTCTCCCCGTTGTAGTGCCAGGTTGTAAAAGGCGCAGCAGATGATGACGATGCGTGACACCCTCTGCGGACTGTATTACAGGGCTCCACCAGGCCTGGCACCGGAACTGCATCTTCGGCATCCTGATGGTCTCCTGCACCAAGTTACAAACTGCAGCATAAGCCTGATTATAGCGTCGCTCTGCTGCAGTCTGAGGCCCCTGCGCGGGTGTCATCAGCCACGGCCTCTGAGGGTTGTCCTTGTCCTCAAAGAGCCTATCATGCAGCCTCTGTGGGCCCTGGAAGACTGCAGGGATCTGCAAGCGACCCTGGATGCAGGCGTCATGCACATTCCCTGGAAATCATGCACACACCTGCAGGTTGCGTTTCTGGTAGTTGCATACCAGCTGCACGTTCAGTGAGTGGAAGTCCTTGCGGTTGTGTGTGTAGCAGCAGAGACCTGAGCACCACATGAGTGCAGGCAATCACACCCTGCACCTGTGGGAATCCTGAGATCAGGGTGAATCCAATGGCCCTTGCATCCTGGCTGTCCCGGTCCCGGACGAAATGCACAAAGTTGTGTGCCATGGAGAAGATGGCCAAGATGACCTCATGGATGCATTTGTGGGTGGCGGATTGTGAAATCCCACAAAGGTCACCTGTGGAGCCCTGAAAGGAGCCACTGGCATAGAAATTGAGCACCACAGTCACTTTCACAGCCACTGGCAATGGATGCCCTCCACGTCCATTTGACAGTAAGTGGCAGATATGAGCGACCAGGTCCCTAGACACGCGCAGTCGTCAGCGACACTGAATCTTGGTCATCTGTAGCAATGACAGACGGCGTCTATAGACCCTGGGTGTCTCTAAGCGCCGACCAGCCATGGCTCGTTGTCACTCCTGGGGAGCGTGTGCGGGAGCCCCTGTTGCCCCTTCTTCCTCAGGTTGCTGCTCCTGCCTTTGCACAGCCAGGGGACTCAGTCACTCTCTCCTCCATCCTCTATGGTCTCTCTAGGGCATCAGGCATACAGCTAGGTCACCAGGATCCATGATCCTGACGTGGTCCTCCTGCAGCATGAAAGAGAGAGAGACGTGGTTATCATGGCTGTACATAGCATCCTTTCCTGGCCCTGTGTGACCACCCTTTATCACTTCCCGGGAAGTGATGGCCACTCCTCAGTTGGCTTCGGATGAGTGCGCTGCATGGCTCTCCTGTGACCTGTGACATGGTCCAAACCAGGATGCTGAGATTGCAAGGGGCTGCAAGCGCCTCCAACAGTGACTGCTACATGGCTAGCGTTGGCAAGGTGCAATGTCTGCAGTCCAACTGCTCCGCGGTCCAGTAAAGTGGTCGCAGACTCGCAGTCTGTGCCGGGGTGGTGAGGTGTAAGGTCAGGTGGTTTGGTGGCACATTGGTGCCTCTGCATTGCGGGCAGGCTAGGAGCCCGACCCCAATCGTATCACTGTGGCTGCGCCTGATCTGTCGCAGTTGCAGAGGTATGGTCAGTTTATACAGGTGTCCCTAACTTCCCTCGCCTACCCTGCCCCCTGCCTTGATTGCTTGTGCTTCGGATCCAACGCCAGGGCAGCAGTTGTCCCCGGACATCACCCCACACCCCCACCCCAAGTACAGTCGCCTCCGAGACAGGGCGGCACTTCATCCCGGTCCACCGGCGCCCCTGAAGCCTGCAGAGCAACAGGTGACCTTGGTAATCTGTGGAAAACGCTGCTGCTCATTCACCTCCAGTTCCCCCAAAGTGAAGGCCTCCAAGTGCATGTCGCTTGTGTGCTGTTGTGAAACACATCGATGTGCTTTCCTGCCGGCGTGGATGGATGATCTGGCGGGTGTCCAGAGCCTGGCAGGATGGCCTTTTAATGAGATGCTGATGTATTACAATAAGTTTCCACATGACCGTTGGTAAGAAGCGTGGCCCGCCATTGGCGGGCTGAGAGGACGATCCCAACCTGCCTTCCCGCCGTCGTGAATTAGATCATGCTATATTTTCCGTGCCTGCCACCTATCACACCAGCTGCCAGCAGGCACGGAAAGTTCCACCCAGTGAATCAAACTGTCTCAATACATGTTATGACACAGCAGTTGGTAAAAGCTGAGTTATTTAAAATCCCAGAGGGAAACTTTAAACAACTTTCGTAACCCATATTTTCAATTGATCTAAAAGCAAAATACTGCGAATGCTGGAAATCAAAAAAAAAACAAAAATGCTGGAAAAACTCAGCGGGTCTGACAGCATCTGCGGAGAGGAGTACAGTTAACGTTTCGAGTCCGTATGACTCTTCATCAGAACTAAGAAATATAGAAATGAGGTGAAATATAAGCTGGTTGAGGGGGGTTGGACAGGTAGAGCTGGATAGAGGGCCAGTGATAGGTGGAGGCAAAGAAGAGATTACCAAAGATATCAAAGACAAAAGGACAAAGGGGTGTTGACGGTGGTGATATTAGCTAAGGAATGTGCTAATGGCGACATTAAGGGTAGAAAGCAGGACGAGCAAGTGACAGACAGCCCTAGTGGGGGTGGGTTGGGGGGAAGGGATTGAAATAGGCTAGAAGGTGGATATAAAACAATGGATGGAAATAAATTTAAAAATAATGGAAATAGGTGGGAAAAGGAAAATATATTTAAAAAGTTATAAATTTTTGGAAAAAGGGGGATCGGAAAGGAGGTGGGGATGGAGGACAGAGTTCATGATCTGAAGTTGTTGAACTTAATGTCTTATCCGGAAGGCTATAAAGTGCCTAGTCGGAAGATGAGGTGCTGTTCCTCCACTATGCGTTGAACTTCACGCAGCAGGCCAAGGATGGACAAGTGGGCATGAGAGCAAGGTGGTGTGTTGAAATGGCAAGCAACAGGGAGGTCTGGGTCATGCTTGCAGACAGACCGAAGGTGTTCCGCAAAGCGGTCACCCAGTCTGCATTTGGTCTCTCCAATGCAGTCTGCATTGGGAGCAGCGAATGCAGTAGACTAAATTGAGGGAAGTGCAAGTGAGGTCTGCTTCACTTGAAAGGAGTGTTTGGGCTCTTGGACGGTGAGGAGGGGGGAAAGTAGGTTGCATGGGAAGCTGCCATGGGAAGGGGTTGAGGTGTAGGGGGTAATGGAGGAGTGGACCACGGTGTCCTGGAGGGAACGATCCCTGCAGAATGCCGCCAGGGAGGGTGAAGGGAAGATGTGTTTGGTGGTGGCATCATGCTGGAGTTGGCGGATCAATTGATATGTTTGAGATGCAACTCTGAATTCAGAAATGAAACCACCAAGGCTGCAGAGGATTTTTTAATATAAAATTAAACATTCATTTCTTTATACAAGGTATTAAATACATACACATCTACAAATTACTACCATAATAACTATTAAACAAATACCCAAATTGATCACTCCCAGGTAATCTTCCCCAAGGCAACAATAACTCAGACTTAGACATCAAGAAAAGTGCATTTTATCTTACGAATTCAAAATGAGGTTCCTTTCGGTTTGTTCCTTCGCACTGTTGTATGCTTACAGGCTTAGGTCTTACATGCCTCTGACTTCCACACGCAAAACTCTTCTATAGAAAACTCTTCCCTTTGAATGTAAATTCTCATTGTATCACCAGGCCCTTTGAACTCCACCTCTTCTAAGAATAAAACCCCTTTCATGGTACCAATCTTATTAGTAATATAAACATATTGCTTGGTGTTTCCTAGCTAGGTGCAAAATTTCACCCTCAGTCTTTGAATGGTTTATTCAAAAAAATACTAAGGTCCCCTTTACCTTACTGTTTAACATCTCAAAACTACTATACATCAAAGTAACCAGGCTAGCTAGGTTTAATCCAATTAAGCCACACGCACTCTCAGACACAGAACCCTCTAAAAATCCACTTTAAAATAATTTCCAATAACATTATATGCATTAATATCTTCATGACATCTCCCTTCCTATTGGAAAATGAACTGTCATAATTCGTAATTAATACAGTTTTCAAACTATCAAATGACTTCTGACACTCTAGTGTCCACTGCAACTTCTTGTTCTTCTTTAATAGTTCAGTCAGTGGAGCAACCACTTGGCTAAAATTTGGTACAAATTTCCGGTAAAACCCACTCATGCCCAGAAATCTCAAAACATCTAATTTTGTTGTAGGCACTGGGAAATCCACAATCGCCTTGACTTTCGCAACTCTCGGAGCCACCTTACCTTCTCCAACGGTATGGCCTAGATACAAAACGTGCACTTTTGCAAATTCACTTTTAGCCAAGTTCATCACCAAATTAGATTCTTGTAATTGAGAAAATAATTCTTCCAAATGCTGTAAATGCTCCTCCCACATAGGACTGAACACTATTAGATCATCAATATAAACAGCTCAATTGCTTAGACCTGCAATTACTTTGTTTGTCAGTCTTTGAAATGTCGTAGGTGCATTCTTCATACCAAATGATGTGACTTTAAACTGATAGAGTCCACTTGGCGTTACAAAAGCCGATATCTCCTTTGCTCTCTCCGACAATGTTACCTGCCAATATCCTTTTAGCAAGTCAATTTTTGTGATAAATTTCAATTGTCCCACTTTCTCAATGCAATCTTCAAACCGTGGTATAGAACAAAGAACAAAGAAAAGTACAGCACAGGAACAGGCCCTTCAGCCCTCCAAACCTGCGCCGATCATATTGCCTGTCAACTAAAACATTTTGCACTTCCAGGGTCCGTATCCCTCTATTCCCGTCCTATTCATGTATTTGTCAAGCTGCCTCTTAAACACCACTATCGTACCTGCTTCCACCACCTCCTCTGGCAGCGAATTCCAGACACTCACTACCCTCTGTATAAAAAAACTTGCCCCGCACATCTCCTCTATAGTTTTCTCCTCTCACCTTAAATCTATGTCCCCTAGTAATTGACTCCTCCACCCTGGGAAAAAGCTTCTGACTATCTACTCTGTCCATGCCACTCATAATTTTGTCAACTTCTATCAAGTTGCCCCTCAATCTCCGTCGCTCTAGTGAGAACAATCCGAGTTTCTTCAACCTCTCCTCATAGCTAATAACCTCCAGACCAGGCAGCAGTCTGGTAAACCTCCTCTGCACCTTCTCCAATGCCTTCATATCCTTCTGGTAAGGTGGCAGCCAGAATTGCACGCAATATTCCAAGTGTGGCCTAACCAAGGTTCTATACAGCTGTAGCATGACTTCCCAGCTTTTATACTCAATACCCCTGCCAATGAAGGCAAGCATGCCATATGCCTTCCTGACTACCTTATCCACCTGCGTTGCCACTTTCAGTGACCTGTGGACCTGTACACCCAGATCCCTCTGCCCGTCGATGCACTTAAGGGTTCTGCCATTTACTGTATAATTCCTGCCTGTATTAAACCTTCCAAAATGCATTACCTCACATTTGTCCGGATTAAACTCCATCTGCCATTTCTTCGCCCAAGTCTCCAACTGATCTATATCCTGTTGTATCCTTTGACAATCCTCTTCACTATCTACAACTCCTCCAACCTTAATGTCGTCTGCAAACTTACTAATTTGCCCAGTTACATTTTCCTCCAAATCATTTATGTATACTACAAACAGCAAAGGTCCCAGCACTGCTCCATGCGGAACTCCACTAGTCACAGCTCTCCATTCAGAAAAGCACCCTCCCACTGCTACCTTCTGTCTTCTATGACCAAACCAATTCTGTATCCATCTTGCCAGCTCACTTCTGATCCCGTGCGACTTTACCTTCTGTACCAGTCTGCCATGAGGGACCTTGTCAAAGGCCTTACTGAAATCCATGTATATAACATCCACTGCCCTTCCATCGTCGATCATCTTTGTCACTTCCTCGAAAAACTCGATCAAGTTAGTGAGACACGACCTCCCCTTCACAAAACCATGCTGCCTCTCACTAATATGCCCATTTGCTTCCAAATGGTAGTAAATCCTGTCACAAAGAATCTTCTCCAATAATTTCTATACCACTGACGTAAGACTCACCAGCCTGTAATTTCCTGGATTATCCCTGCTACCCTTCTTAAACAATGGAACAACATTGGCCATTCTCCAGTCCTCTGGGACCTCACCCGTGATGTCATTTAGAAGCATGAAATCAATTTATTTTTGTACTTGTGATAACTTTGTTGGATTTAATCCATAAGGTTGTTGCCTTATTGAAGATGATATTTCTATACATACATCATGTAAAGCTAAATGTGTCTTTCCCAACTTATTTCCACAAAGAGGTTTGTATGACTGTAATAGTTTTTCCAAATCACTTTGACAATTGCTTAGAAGGTAACTCAATATTTCATTTAAATTTTCAAGCACCCTCTCATTATCCAATTTGATTGGAGGAAAATCAATTTCAGAGTCCTGCACTTCTACCTCTTTATCATCATTTACCATCACTAATACCTCTTTTTGTTCCTCTTCCCTGTCAAAGTACTTTTTAAGCATATTTACATGACACACCTTAGGCTTCTTTCTTCTATTTGGAGTATTTATTAAATAATTTACTTCACTTAATTTCTTTACAATCCTGTAAGGCCCACTAAATCTTGCATTCAATGAATCACCTAGTACTGGTAATAAAACTAGCACTTTCTCTCCAGAAACAAAACTACAAATTTTAGCCTTATCTGCTTTCACTTTCATCACTTGCTGTGATATCTTTAACTGTTCCCAGGCTAACTCACATGCTCTGTTCAATCTTTCCCTGAAACCTGATACATAATCCAGGAGAATAGTTTCTGAATTTTGACCCACCAATTTCTCATGAATCAATTTCAGTGGTCCCCTTAACTCATGACCATAAACTAGTTCAAAAGGGCTAAAACTTGTTGATGCATTAGGAGCGTCTCTAATAGCAAGTAACAAAAATTGAATTCCTGTATCCCAATCCTGTGCATAATCACGACAGTATGTTGTTATCATATTTTTTAAAGTTTGATGCCATCTTTCCAAAGTTCCTTGTGACATCGGGTGATAAGCTGTTGATTGAAACTCTTTTATTCCCAAACTGTTCATTACTTCCTTAAACAGCTGTGACATTAAATTTGACTGCAGATCTGATTGTATTTCCTTAGGTAAACCATATCTTGTAAAATAATTAATTAACTCCTCCACAATCTTCTTAGTTGTGATATTTCCTAAATAAATCACTTCAGGAAACCTGGTAGAGACATCCATTATTGTCAATAAATACTGATTTTCACTTTTAATCTTAGTGGGGGTCCTACACAATCAATCATAACCCTGGTAAAAGATTCTTCAAGTGCTGGTATTGGGATTAAAGGCGCCGGCGTAAACACTGCTAGTGATTTTCCTGTTATTTGACATGTATAATAGGTTCTACAAAATTGGACTACATCCCTATGCAACCCTGGCCCCCAAAAAAACACCTCTGTATCTTTTCTTGTGTTTTCCTAATTCCTAAATGTCCCCCCGTTGGAATTTCATGAGCAATCCTCAGAGTCTCATTTCTATACCCTAATGGGAAAACAATCTGATGCACCTCCCTCCAGCTTTCATTTGCTGATACATGATCCCCCAACCTCCATTTTCTCATCAGAATACCTTACCAAACATAATAATATACTGGAATATCTTTTGCTTATGTTTTTGAATAAGCTTTCTGATATAACTCTTTTAATTGCAAATCATTTTTCTGTAACTCCACTAACCTCTTTGAATTAAACACTTCAACTGAACTGTCCTGCATTCCTTCCTCTTGAACAATGTTATCAAATACAGTGCCAGCTAATTGGATTTTAACACCTTCTTTTTGCCTTTGAAATGCCTTTGATCTCGTTATAACACAATCAGGAAACAATCCAGGATGTTCCCTCTGTAACACCTATGTTGAAAACACTTCTACAGGCTGCTCAACTACCCTAGGCATTACCCACATTTGCAATCCAGCATTACCCAGAATAAAATGAATCCCTGCAATGGGCAATTTTTCCACCACTCCAACTATAACCTCACCCGTCTTCCATTTGCTTTTTACATTTACCTTCCACAACAGAATAGATTTAGCATCTCCATGAACCCCACTTTTTATTATCTTCTTCTGCAAGACTCCTTTTGAACAATATCACTATCCCACAACATTTAGGATTGGCTAGCCCCTGTGTCTCTTAATATTTTAACATCCTTACCTACTCCACCCTGCACACATGGAAAGACTTTCCCTTCACATACAAAATCTTTAAACATTTCTACAACCTGCTCCTCAGAATTCTCGAGTAAACTGTGAACACATTCCCACTTCTTGACCTATCACTGATTCTCCCTGTTTCACCTGCACACATGGAAAGACTTTCCCTTCACATACAAAATCTTTAAACATTTCTACAACCTGCTCCTCAGAATTCTCTTGAGTAAACTGTGAACACATTCCCACTTCTTCACCTATCACTGATTCTCCCTGTTTCACCTGTACACAAAACATTGCTTTCTCCTGTGCCTGAACCTCAGAACCCACAGTACTGTTACTTCCAGAGTTTTTCTGTACCCCTACAATTCCTACAGATTTTTCCTGCAATCTCCAACACACTGACTTCATGTGCCCCACTTTATTACAATGAAAACACCTCAATTTTCGAATGTCACTTTCACCTTCAGCACCTTCCTTTTTATTCTGAGAAAAAACTTCCTGGGAACTTCCAGCTACTCTTTTTCTTCCCTGACTATCTGCCTTCCTTTCACCTTTCCACTTTTTATCCTTTTCCACTTTGAAAGTGTGACGAAAAAAAGGTTTAGCTCTATGAGCTAACTCATAATCATCAGCTATCTCTGCTGCTTGTCTTATAGAATCAACCCTCTGTTCCTCCACATGAGTTCTCACTACTGAAGGGATTGAATCTTTAAATCCTTCCAAAATAATTATTTCCCTAAGAGCTGCACAGTTTGAGTTTATTTTTAATACACGTATCCCCCTGCCAAAATTACTTTGTTTTACTCTTTGCCCAGGCTGTTTTCTCATATTCCTAAATTTCTGCCTGTTTGCTTCAGGAACCAACTCATATGCACTCAAAATAGCTTTTTTCACCACATTATAATTCACCGATATTTCTTCTGATAGCGAAGTATAAACCTCAATCTCCCTACCTAACAACATAGACTTTAATAATAACATCCAGTTTTCCTGTGGCCATTTCATCTGTTTAGCTAGCTCATTAAATGAAATAAAGAATGTGTCAATATCTTTTTCCTCAAACTTTGGAAGAGCTTGTACAAATTTAAACATCTCCCCACTGGGTTCTATTCTAGAGATAAATCCTTCCTCACCTATTGACATCTCTTTTCTAATAGCCAACATTTTCATTTGGAATTCTCTCTCTCTCTCTGTCTCTTTCTCTTTCTCCATCTTCACAATTTCTAATTCCCTTGCTCCTAATTCAAGCTTCTTCATTTGCAACTGATGTCTCACTACCTCCGGCTGTGACTCACTACTGCCAGGTTTCACTTTGATTGTCGATGCTGTGCTATACTGTTAATTATATCTGATTTCCTAGCACCCTTAGGTTACCCCAATTTTAACTTATCTGTCAACTCTGTTAACTTATTTTTGGTTATTTTCTCCAATCCAATCAGAGTTATCTTTTATACTCCCAGACAAGTCTTAGCAAATGCCAAAGTCATCTTGCAGTCTTACAACTTGTAAAATACCTCACCAACTCCTGAATTCAAAGTGCCTCTCTTGTAAGCTTAAGATTCACCAATCGAGGAATTAGAAATGCAATTTATCCCGTCAAGAGCTCCCAATTGGTATGACCAATGCAGTTGGTACAGCTGAGTTATTTAAAAATCCCAGAGGGAAACTTTAAACAACTGTCATAACCCATAATTTTAAATGTTATGTTTGAGATGCGACTCTAAATTCATGAATCAGACCACCAGCTGTCGAGTTTTCACATTAATCTAAATGAAACATTTTATTAATTTACATAGGCTAGAATATATATACACATGGCTACAAATTACTGTTATCATAACTTTTAACAAACTCCCAAATTAATCTCCATTAAGGCAACGACAACCCATAGACTTAACCAGACACCAGGCAAAGCATTTTCACCTTACAAATTCAAAATGAGGTTCTTTTCACTTTGGTTCCTGTGGAGACAGTTGGAGGCTTGCAGCTGCTTTTGATCTCACATTGCCTCTGCTCTGCATACTCAAAACTGCTGAAGTTATACCTAGCACCACTCACTGAATGTAAATTCTCATTGTATCACCAGCCTCTTTGAACTCCACCTTATAACAATAAAACCCCTTTCATCGTACCAATTTTATTAGTAATATAAAACATATTGCTTGGTAACTGCTAGATAGGTGGTAGCTTTCACCCCACTTCTTGAATGCTCTATTCAAAAAAATGCAAATGCACGCTAGCTATCTTATGTATCAAAATTAGTACATATCAAAGCACCCAGACTAGCTGGCTTTAATCCAATTAAGACACACCCACAGACTAAACCTCTGCTTTAAAAGAAAAATATTTCCCAATATTATTATACACATTATTAGCTTCATGACACTTTCTTTAACAGCAGGGATACAATCCATCCAGCCCTGGTGACTTATCCACCTTGAAGGATGTCAGTCCTTCCAGTATATCCTTTCTCACTATCCTTATTGTATCTAATATTTCACACTCCTCCCCATTAACTAGAATAGCTGCTTCAAACATCTCCTTAGTGAAGACAGAGACAAAGTGTTCATTGAGAACCTTACCCACATCCTTAGCATCAGAGCACAAGTTACCATGTACATCCCTAATCGGCCCTACCCTTTCCTTCTTTATTCTGTTGCTCATATCCTCTCTATGCTTTCCCAATTACCTTTTTTTACTTCATCCCTGTACTTTCTATACTCCTCTAGATTTTCTACAATATTAAGACTTTTGTAACAAGCTCTCTTTTTCTGCTTTACCTTACCCTGTATGCTTCTAGATAACCAGGTGGTTCTAGATTTGGCAGTACCACCCTTTTTCTTTGTGGGGATATATCCACAACATGCTGTATGTCAGCAACAAATCTGCTTCTCTCATGTTCCATTTGGGCTGTAACTTAAAACCTGATGATCTTAATCCTGAACTTTATTTTTTAAATTTTTTTAAAGAAAATCATGCTTTGCTTTTTGATAATTCTAAGTTGTGCATGATCAAGAATGAACATCAAGTTGCCTGTTAGTAAAAAAAGACAGCTGATAATTTATGTCATACTACTTAGTATCTGTGCCTTAGAATGTTGCTTTTGAATGCCTCCCATTGATCTGCACTGATTTCCCTTCAAGTAGCTGTAACCAGACCACTTTCACCAGATCACTTCTCAGCTTCGTAAAATTTGTCTTTCCCCAATTTACAACTTTTATTCCTGTTCTATCTTTATTGTTTTCCATTATTGCCGTTCCTTCACTGTTGCTGGGTCAAAATCCCGGAACTCCCTCCCTAACAGCACTGTGGGTGTACCTACACCACATGACTGCAGCGGTTCAAGAAGGCAGCTCACCACCACCTTTTCAAGGGCAATTAGGGATGGGCAATAAATGCTGGCCCAGCCAGCGTAGCCCACATCCCATGAATGGATAAAAAATAATTAAATCTAACTGTATTATGGTCACTGTCTCCAGAATGGTCCCCACTGCTAATTCATCCACTTGCCCAACTTCATTTCCTAAGACTAAATCTAGAATTGTGCCCCCTCTCGTTGGGCTTGTTATGTGCTGGCTAAAAGTTCTCTTGAATGCAGATCAAAATTTTGTGCCCTCTGTGCCTATTACACTGTTCATATATCCCAGTTGATATGAGGGTAGTTGAAGCCCCCGACTAAGACTACCTTATTGTTTTTGCACTCAGAAATTTGTCTTTATATTTGATCTTCTTTCTCCCTCTCCCCAATTGGGGGTCTATAGTACAGACCTAGGAGTGTGGCTGCCCCTTTTTTATTTCAGAGCTCAACCCATATGGCCCCATTTGATGCTTCATTGAGTATATCATCCCTCCTCACAGTTGTAATTGATTCTTTAACCAATGATGCTACACCCCCATCTGTTTTAGCCCCCTCTCTAACTGCCTGAAAACCCTATATCCAGGGATGTTGAGTTGCCATTTTTGCCCCTCTTTAAGCCAAGTTTCTGTTTTAGCAATGATATCATGCTGCCATGTGTCTATTTGTGCCCTCAGCTCATCGGCTTTGTTTGCTATACTCCTTGCATTTAAATGAATACATTGTAACATTGCCAAATTCCTGTGCTGTAAACCTTTTAATATTTCTCCTGTCTTTTCAGACTCACTCACTAATTTCCTGTCTCCCACTCCCTGCACTGAATTTGTGCAACCTGAATCTGCCTTCAGGTTCCCATCCCCCTGCCAATCTAGTTTAAATCTCCTCCAACAACACTGGCAAATCTCCCTGCAAGGACATTTGCCCTGGTCCTGTACAGGTGTGGATCATCTGGCTTGTAACAGATCCCACCTTCCCCAGAAGCCCCAATGCCCCAAAAATCTGTAGTCCCTCCCTCCACTCCTGCGCCATCTCTCCAGCCACACATTCATCTGATGTATTCTCCTATTTCTATGCTCACTAGCACCTTGCCTTGGGAGTAATACAGAGATTTTCTCTTTTCTAACTCCCTGAACTCAATCTGCAGGACCTCAGCCCTTTTTCTTTTTCTAATTATAGCATTGGCACCAATATGACCAGCAAACTCTGGCTGTGCACCCTCACCCTTCAGAATGCTCTGTAACCACTTAGTGATATCAATGGCCCCTGTACCAGGGAGGAAACATACCATCCTGGAATCTCAGGACTACAGAAGCACCTGTCTGTTCCCATAACTATAGAACCCCCTACCGCTATTGCTCTCCTGTGTTTTCTCCTCCCTCCCTGCACAGCTGAGCCATCCATTATGCTCTCATCATGACTCTTGCTGCT